>NW_015150732.1:154159-196613 GCF_000732505.1 Cyprinodon variegatus
TTAAATCTAATAGCTTTGAGGCTATAAGTTATTTACTTTTGTGTGTTTTTGTCAGGCAGAAATTTATTTATACCCCCTTAGGGTGTAAGAGGTTAAACCTATAGCTAAAACTCTCACACGATCTGCCTCATTTCCAAATTCTAATAAATTGTTCCTGGACACAAGGTCCACCTCTGGTAAAAAATTGGTTAAAATCCATTCATAACATTTCAAGTGATTTCAAATCCTTTACAGAAGTAATTATGACGTAAAACCCTAATGATGTCCATTAATGTGAAGCTAGTCCGTTAGCGCCACAGAGCAAAACGCCCAGACTTGGTGTGCAGGAGACACTTTGACGGATACATTACAAGCAATAGAATATCTCACACCTTCAGCAAGTCAGACTATGTCTAAGTTTGGCTTTAGGGTGTTTTGTCACAGCTCAATGCTTTCTGAAAGTGATTCCCTACCTCAAAGATCTAGTTATGACTCTATCTGACAGTTTTTTTCTCAGTCAAACATCTTCTCTGTCTATAATGGTCTGATTTAGGACAATTTTCCAGTGTTTAAAAAAAAAAGAAATGAAAAAGAAATTGTTCCTTATTTGGCATTTTATGTCGCCGTGTCGGTGATGTGAGTCATATGTAGAAAACCTTGTTGTTACATGTTTCCATATGTTCCGTCTAGCCCAAAGGATGCAGTTTAAACATCTGTAAGCTGCTGCAGTTTCTCATAAAGTGGCAACATATCTCCCACTCTTTGGGATTTTAATTCATTCCAGGCTTTTTATCTCACTTTTTCTTCTTTTTGCTTTTTTAAGGACGGCTGTTTTGGCTGTGAAGAAAAAAAAAATAAACCAAAAAAAAAAAAGTCAAGGAACACTTTGCAGCAGTTAAATTTTACTCCACACCAGATGGGCAAAATCTTTTTTATACTAGCTGAACAAGAAAGGGTCTTGTTTTGAAAATGGAAAAGGTTTCATTCCTTAAAAGCATCTGTAAACGTTGGCAACTAGGCCAGACATTGATGTGTTTTGCACAAATATGATTTATAATTAAGAAATAAAAAGTGACAAGTGGTAGGGAAGTCCACATTAGCTTGGCATACATATGAAATTAGAACATGTCATCTGCAGACGTTCTGTTTTAAAAAGAGTCCTGCTTTGCTTCCATGGTTGGAAAATTGGCTGCGTTTACTGTAAGTCTCGTTTTCCAAAAAGAAGCATTATTTTTCCTGATTTCAGCTTAAAGTATGACCTAATGCTTAGACATCTGTCTGGCTCATACTGCACTAGACCTGCTGTCTTCTTTTAATTCTCTTGTTTCTATGTATAAAATGTTTACAGTAATAGAGGAACGTTGCAGCACAGTGGCTTAATCGGGCTTTGTTAAAGCATTTCCGCCACCTGGGACTTTCTCTTATTAAAGCTGTATGCAGCCATACTATTACGGCTCGTAATATAGATTGAGTCATGTTGTGCATGATCACACAGTGGATAACAAAGCCTCTTATACTGATGTTTGCATCTAGAGTGTAGCAGTGTGCGGCCTGGGCTTTATATATTATGTCTAATCTAATTTCAAACAGAGATTTGGTGTTTGTGTTAAATCCAGAATAGCAGAGGTAATAGTTTAGTTTAATATTAGCTGTTTTTTTATGTTCTATTGTCATTTTTCTCGCCAAAGTAATACCAAACTACAACGTTAAATATCAACCAAAATATGGGTTTGTTTCTAAATTGCTGCAATTCTCTTACTTAGTGTCATAGCCGGAGCATTTCTTCAATGATTCAAGCACAAAGACGCCATGGAGGGTTTTAGTTGGTTTGCTGTCATGTTGGTAGCATACCATTATTATTTAATCAGTTTCAAGCTGTTGTTTTACATTTTAAATATCTGGTCTGGTACTCTTAATCTGCAAATCTTGTGCAATTCATAACTTGCATTTGTTTATTCTAAATATATTTATTGCCGAATCTATTAATGTCAACCGTATGCTTACTTCTCTGTGTGTAGCACCTTATCAGCAAAATACATTCCTTGTACTTTTAAAAAAACTACTTGTGTACTACTTGTGCAATAAAGCTTTTTCTAATTCTGGGTGAAACCAAAAAATGTCCCAGTTGCTAAAAAAAAATAACATAAAAAATTAAACACTACCTTCTCTTTATTGGTAAAAAAAAAAAGAAAAGAATAAAAGTGCACACATATTGGTATGTCCTGCACATTCTGTGGAATAAGTCTCCAATCTTAAAAGCTCGCACACCTCCAAATTGCACATATAGAATGGATATTGGAAGACTAAAGGGCAGGTTTTATTCCTGCAGCAGTGTGTCACAGTGATTTTTTCGCAGATATTTTTGATTTATGAGCAATTTTGAAGCGTGGTCTGCGCTATGTTATTCCACGCCACAACACCAGAGGGACAATCACGAACTAGCTGTGGGTCTAGACACTGCCGAGGCGATGTGGGGGCAAGTTTGTGCAACAACGAAGGGACATGAGGGCGAAAAAGAGCGAGGATTCAAGGGGAAAAAAGGTCCCAGCGTTTTTGCGCACCTCGCTCTTCTAGCTGGTCCATCTTCACAAGTCGTTTTCCACAATGGCGGACATACAAACAAAACAACGCATACAGGAAATATGCATAATGTAGAGCAGATGTAGATTTGACCAATCAGAGGCATCCTGTCTGCAGTACTGTCTGTGATCACCTACAATTTTGGAGAGGTGCACCAGAGTGTCTGCGGAAGGGGCGGGGGCACATTTGCGTTCCTTGCGTTCACTGCGACACACACGCAGACAACCTGGTTTCAGAGTATAAATCAGCCTTAGGAGTAAAATGTAAGGTCTTTAAGTGAATTACAAGTTCTTAAACAGCAGCCCTAGTGTACTATCTGGACTATCTCAGCCTATTGTAATTTTTATCTTACTTGAATCACTCACAGGGGCTAGTTTTTAGAAGGATGGAGTCAGGATAATAATTAATGTTTATCAGTTGATTACACTAACAGTATAAACAGGAGGCACATTTATTTGCACATTTCCTGGTTTCCCTGCTTCCTGAGAAAACATAATCACTGATGCCTACACTCCTACTCAGTAGGAGGCAGTAATTCACCAACTGACTTTCCTTTTATGCAGCACCTAAAGGCTACAGTATCACCTAAACGCATCACATGTCCCCCAGTTCTTGTACAAACTCAGAGACAAAAAAAAGTATCTGCCTCTATGAGCTTTTTACCCTCACGTTTTTTTTGATGATTTATTTGTAAATGGTGTAATTTGGATTGTAAAACTTAAATATATTTTACATTTAATGATATTTGATATTTATTATTTATTATTATTATATTTACTACTTTTCATACAGTACATGCAGTTAAAATGAATTTAGTAGAGTGTCTCTGTGGTTTTTAAGAGTCAATTTAAGATCATTTTCAGTGCATGTTGATGATGTACTTACATACACAAGCCTCTTTTTAAGCCCCCCTCAATGTTCAATATCTCAGCCCACCTGAATCACTATCACAGAACCTTAACAAGAAGCAACCTCACTTAAAGCTCACTCCTTCCACCATTTCACACCATGGTTGTTATGGTATACAACGCTTTTATCTACATCAGACACGTAAAGATTAAATACTTCAGCCTGAAGACTGCCAGACACACGCTATCTAATTAGCTAGCTCAATTGCTGACAGGGGGTCTTTGTAATATGGCTCTATTGCTTTCAGCATGTATTTACAGCGGGTGCTTTTGGTAAGTGTGGTCACATGTCTGCTGTTATAAAGACCCCTGTGGTGCTTGTAATGGCTTTGGTCCAATCTCAGGGGCAGCTACGTTTGCACTTTGGTTTATCTTTTCTTTGCACCACATATCCTCACCTTTAGATCATGCCTTTTTAAATGACTAGTTAAGGTTGATAAAGATGCAGCTCGATAACAGTTTGGCCTTTTTTGAGCTGCATTTCTTCTTTCTTAGTGTCTGGATGAAGAAACCATATTTTTTATTATAAGTAGTGGTTCCTAAAGCTTTTTTTTTTCTTTTATGGGCCACATGTTAAAGCTCATGGTGGGAAACAGGTGGAAAACCCCTTTTAAGCGTTATGCAGAAATGCGCTGTTTTATTATAAAAGCCAAACTGACCATCTTTGATATAAATACATGCACTGTTACGCTCCTACTTCACACCTACTCACCATATTGGCTTGGTGAGTACAGTCAGGGTATTGATACCGTACACTTCTGCACTTTTAACTGATATACAGTATTATCGGGTCTCTGGATGGATATTAAATTGTTTAAATCTAACTTCAGAAGGAGAAAACCACACCACATATTTCACCTTACCGTGTACGAGGCTAAAATGGAAAAGTTGCCTCAACAAGACTCGTCTAGATCTCTGCTGTTCTTTTATAGTAGTAGCCATTCAAAATTTCCCCACTTTCCTTGGCTGCTCCCCTACAATTCCTTTTTAAGCATCAATCTTTGTACTAAAATATTCTTTCTGCTATGATTTGTGGACTTTAAGATCTAAAGAGAACCGTCATCTCCTGGTCAGACCCTGTAATTCAGTGAAAGGTTGGAGTCAGAGAAAAAATATGCAAGAGGGCATCACTCCAGTGGCTGGAAGTTGGAGCGGATTGCTGGGAGTTGCAGAGAAGTAGGTTGCCATTTGGCTGGTGTTTGACTGGGAAGGGCCGCAACTGTAGGATCTTTTAAGATTGTAGACCATGCATTTGGTTAAACCGTATAAAACAGAGGCGAAAAGTGTCTGCAGACGTGACGGGGTCTCTGGATCATTGCAACTTTAAGCAGGGATGGATATTTATCACAATGTTTAATGTCCTTTGTTGCACATAATACTCTGACTGCAACAATTATATTCAAATTAAATTGGTGTACAATAATTAAATTAAGTGTTGTCTTAAAACTTAAACTCAGTATTCGATCATGCTGTAATGGTAAAATCTGTTTTTTCACCAGTTTTTTTAAAAGCATTAAATAAGCACTGGTCTCTGTTCATCTCATGGTTGTGTGCTCAATTTATATGTTTCTTAATTCAATTATTTTCCATAAAATGCTTGTTTGTATTTTGGATTTAAAAAAAGACATTCTTTAAATTTTTATGTTTTGACAAAGCTGCCCTGCTGAAGCCCTGATGAAGGGAGGTAATCAGCCCAGTAGGGAGGAATTTAAATCCAAACATGAAACCACTGAGAAACACTTTATCAAACAAATCTGTTCTGTATTAGATTATTTTAGAATATGTAATAGTTCACTGTTTAAGTTAGCTCCTTTAAAAGAAAAGTGTCAGTTTAGGAGAGTTTATAATGGGCAAAAGTGTTCAGTAGGTAAAAAACTGCATGACGAGGGACTGGATTGATTTTACACCTGTAGGTTTCCTTGGTGATGCAGGTACGTTTAACCTGCCTACAAGTTTAACTATAGATTATATAGTAATATTCATATCGGTCTAAAATTGAATAAACAAATCCTAAATTTAAAAAAAGGCTTAAGTTAATCATTTAACTGAAACCTGTAAAAGCCACTAAAGAATCTAAAACAGCAAAGTAATGATTCCAATCATCATCAGTTTGGTGGTTTTGTTAACATCATGATTCAGCCCCAGAATAATCCGTCCCTAAAATGTCACTTATCACCCCAGTAAGACAAAATAAAATAGATATTTTCTAAAGTATTTATTAATGGTTGATCCTGTCCATGTATTTTAATAAATTTATGGTTTTAAGATGTTTTATTTTTACTAATCAAACTTATGGTTCAGACCTTAGTTTCCATTTCTTTTTTGTAGTTGGATTTTACCCAAATGGGATGAATTGACCCAATTGCTTTGGACTATTTTGATATGAAAAATTTAGAGTTCCAAAATTGCTGACAGAAGTTTAGGTGGATGAACAGGGTGAGGAAAAACACTTTATTGGAGGAGATATGAACATTTTATGCATAATTTTTTTTTAGGAAAATTATACCTGCCTTAGATTGGGTTTGGGTGATTTACTGAAAATAAAACCATGTTTGCACTTATTAACCAAAATGTTACCTGGTTCAAAAAAAAGAAGACCGGACGAGCTTATGGACAGAGCTTCTAATATAAAAATCATAGATTTTTGTCTGTTCATTTTTATTTAAAAATGCCCGTAGAGATAACCGTTACTGTTGTCGTAGCTCAGTGAATATGAAGCAGCTGGTTGGCTTAGCTAAGCATGAAGATCAGCAGCTCGTCTCACTCTGGCATAATTTGACGCTCCTGTGAGTCTCAGGGGTTAACAAGTTTGTTGAGGTGTAAAACAACAAGGGTGTATTTTAAAGAGCAAACTAACCTCTAAGTGCCACATTAGATGAGCAATGCAGTGGAACCAAGTTAGAACCACTAAGTTCTATGTGTTTTATTGGGATTTCATGTGGTACGTCAATACAAAGGAGGAAATGATTGGGTGGAGGGGGGAGGAATTATTTTTATAATGAAACCTAAAAAAAAAATATTGGGTCTGTGTCCATTTCTGTCATCAGGTCTTAATGTAGGGATGCTTTGGTTGCATGGGACAAAAAGTTCAATTTTACTTACTTTTAACAATAGCTTCTTAAACGTTTTCTCAGGTTGTGGAAAAACATCCAAACTCCAACCAGACATGGATGATGTTTGACGGTAACTGCTTGCTCTAGATTTTTTGATTTTGTTGTTTTTCTTTTAGCACTGGGGGATTTTAATCTGATTAAAACTATGAAAATGAAGTACATTTTTTTTTCCCTCTACAAAATTGCGCTCAATTTGTTCTGGTTGGATGCCTACAGTCGCATATCTAAGGAATTTGAAAGAGTTCAAAGGCACTTTAGCCCCAATTCCTTATATGTTCATATAGATTGTCAAACTTTTCTTTTTTTTGTAAAAGAAAAGATTGAGATTTTTTAAAAGAAAGCGGTTAATCTGAGCAGTTTTAGGCCCTTTGGTTAGAGGTCTGACAGGTAAATGCTCATGTGACAGGATAGGCCTGTGTGTAGGAATGCAGTAGCAGCACTGTGGCTGTAACCAGCAGGGTCAGTGGCAGCAGGACTTTTTAATATCTCCTATTTCCATGGAAGACCAGCCCCCACAGCTTATATAACACAGGAACAGATGTGCACAACACACAATCATCCCTCTATCTGAGTTTTTCTCTCTCTCTCCCCTTTCTTTTTCTCCCCTCTTCTTTCTAAATCACACCATAATGTCTCCCAGACATGCCTGTTTTCTTCATCACCTGGAAATAAAAGGACTGCTGCTGCTTTTAAAATGATTCCTCAGCCCGTCCCCCCCCTTCTTTTTTAAAGCGTTGTCAGATTTGGTTTCATACTTTATCGGGTCGGTCTCAAAGTAGGAGCAAACCTTTCAAAGTGAGGGATTATTTGTTGTGTAATCCTCCTCGTTCACTGTATGAAACTGTGGTTATGTGACTATCTTCAGGAACACGCTGGATGTGTGACACAAATGAGGACAAGGAAAAAAAATCTCATCCCAGTAGATGAAGAGAAGATGGACAACTGTTCTTACTGTACCAAGCAGTAAGAAACAGCTTCCTGACATCACCTGGGCTGCCGGACTCAACTTTATAACTTTATACAAACATGAAAACTCCCTTTTTTTTATCTTTACCCACTTCCATGAGGTTGCCTGTTGCCAAGGCGACTGCTATAACCCAGGTTACAGACCCTTCCTGTGGGATCCAGCGTGTGATTGGCCTGCCTGCCGAGGAGGAGGGGGGTCAATGGTTGGAGGCCTGGGATTGGCTAACCAGTTGGCAGAGGCAAGCCCCCCGCCCCCCCCAGCAGACAGAGATTCAGTAGAGAGCATTGATTTAATCGGTCGGCAGCCGGGCAGACAGCACTCACACATATAGATACATCTACACAAACACTGGCGGGTTGGAGGTGTTGGGGAGTGGGCCCAGTGGGGGTCACCTCTGTGGGAGTTTGTATATGTGTGTGCAATATCATGCTCTCCAGGAGAAGGCTGCGCTGGCAGTAATAGAAGCACTCCCAGGAGCAGACCACACTGGGTAATATCACACTCCCCAGGGAACTCACCATGCGCACACACACATTCCCACGTCTCACTATTTGTAGTGAGGACCATGTTTATACTCCCATTGACTTCCTTTGATTTCCAACCCTTTTTATGCCCCAACCCTGATAATAAACCTAAATCTAACAATTAACTTACTTGAACCTTACCTGAAATTAATTCAATTAGTCCTAAACCTAACCGTTAGCAAAAGGTCCGCACTTTGATACAAACGGTCCTCACTCTGATGCCATAACAAAAGCATGCACGCCCCAGAGCAGGGCTCAACACATCTGACATAATAATATAAAGACCCACACAGGCTACAAATCAACGTTTCCTCATATATTATATCTATTAGCTTCTTATATTATTATTAAAACGTGGAAGGCTGGCGTTGGCCGACTCATTTCTTTTTGATTGTGATATACAGGAATGGGGTAGAGGAAATCTATAGTCATCACTCATTAAAAATGACCCAATGTGTTTTTAAACAAACATGTCATCATGATAACGCTGCGTAAAAAACAAACAAAAAAATACAGACAATTATAAGAAATCTAAAGTAATATTTAGAATAATCTTAAGGAATTTCATGCAGTAAAAAAGTTTTAAGAGTCAAAACTCTAACGGAAGCGCATGTCACACCTCACTTTGAGTTCTCTTCTTGATCCATAGTACGATAAGTAGATTTAGGCTGCGTCTATGTGGCTTTAGCACAGCATATAGAAGAAAGAGCTTGACCATTTAGGTTACTGAAAGTTAAACTCAGGATTTTAAAATAGACTGGTCATCAGTTCTAAGACATTAAAACAGGAGGTATGTATTTAGTCTCTGCAGAAGTTTGGTCCAAATCTAGGTTATTTATATTTTCAACCGCCAATCAAAGAAATTTCTATGCAGAGTATTTTGTTTTTTAATTTCCATTCAAGTTTTACTTTGTTTTAAGTTGATCAAAGTTTTCTACAATGTATAATTAGAGCTGCCCAGCTTTCTGTTTCCCAGAGTATAAATATGGCATGACAGAGGCTCTGTTTAGCCACTGGCCACTAGACTGAATGAAAAAAACTTTTTGTGCCTGTTTACACAAAGGAAGATGGTGAGGGAAGTAAAAAAGAAAAACCTGCAAACCTTACTCTTGGTTCTAAACTGGGGTTATACAATCTCCATAGCAACTAATAGATGTTTTCTACAAGCAAATATGTTTTGTTTTAGATTGAAACCAGAGAAAATAAGCTATTCTTTAGTGGTGTGTCTAACCTTACTGACTTTAACTCGATGGTCAGATAAAACTAAAACTAACAAAAACCAGGAACATGTTGAGGACCACCTCATACCCTGGCCTCCTGTATGTATATATGTATGTATGGACTACTGTATATATGTATTGACTACTTTATATATGTATGGGCTACCATATAAAACCTCGAACTTGAAATGCTATTCCTGACATTTTGAATTGAAAAAGCTTCCTGGGTGGGAAGTGAAACGTCTTTAAACTTGGAAAAAAAGTCCAGTGGATTGTTTTTCTGCTTTCTTTTGGAACCACATCATACCCACTGTGAGGCACGGTGGAGGGTCAGTAATGCTGTGATGCTGGATGGCATAATAAAAAACATTTTAAAGATTAGAAATGGCTCTTTGAACCAGATTATGAACCAGAACTTGTGGCTAAAATAACAAATTAAAGGTTCAACAGTGAGAAAAACAGACCACCTTTCATTGAGGGGTTGAAATGAAAGCGTTAAAGCAATAATTAACTTAGAAAGTTGATTCAGGAATTAAAATAATAATCTGATATAATTTTCACTATTTTTTTTTGTCAGTATAAACAATGATGCATTTTTTACAGCTGTTTCTGGTTCATGAAAAGCAGCACTGTCCAGTTTCTATTTCTGGTCATTTATTACATCATATTTTCCTTGCTGATCAAACAGTCAGCAACGTATGTTCCTGATGACTGACTAGTTTCGACTCGAACTGTCGGCTTTAGTGTGCTCTTGTGTTAGGAAAGGTATGTTTATTTTATTATTAGCCACATTATCCTTTTCATTACTGAACAAAGGCTACAGACTAGTTTTGTCACCACTTTAGCTGCATAATACCAGCCAATGAAGAAATATGGTTAGCCTTAACCTGTCATTTCTGAGTGGCTCCACCTCTGCAGCACTCCGGGGCGAATGGCTTGTTAAAGGTATAGTGGAGGATTTTTGCAAAGTTTTGGAAAGATTTCCCATTGAAAATAAAAATGCACATGTACAACCCTGTACCTGCTCCCGAGAGAGAACGCCTATTAAACGCATGCAAGAGCATGCACAAAGTTTAAAAAGTTGCAGTTTGCATCGCTCATACAAGCTTACTTTCCAAAATAAGAGTTGCAATTTTTTCCACTATGTCAGACTCACCACATGTAATTGAAAATGGGGATGAGCACGTAGGACGGCCTTACATAAACATATCACCAAAATGATTGACAATTAGGAAGACCACTTATTTCTGCACTATACTTTTAAGTAAAATGGCTCCATTTTACTTAAAAGTATCACAAGTATTTACTTAAAAGTAATGCAAAGTATCATCTTCATCACAAATGTGCTTTACTGAGCCAATAAATGTGTTTGCATCAATGTTTTTTTTATGTATGTATGTTTTTTATGTATTTTAAAGTTAGATTAGTGGAGCTTGATGAAAACGGCCAAATTCGAATAAACATTTTTACTCCCACGTATGGTTGTTTTTGACCTTTTCTTAAAAAAGAAACGCTAAAAAAAAAAAGAATATGCATAAAAAGAGATAGCAGATCGCATTTGTCGAATAGGTTCTGACTTAGTGAATATTTACCCCAAATGACTGAGCAGTTATTTCTACTTCCGTTGTCCCTTTAGAATCGCATTTCTCTCTCCATGTCTCCATATGGCTTGTAACATAACTAACACTAGCTGGCGTAATAAAGTAAGTGCAACTTGCTCTCCTCTTCCTCTGTTAAAACAAAAACAGCAACTAGATAGAAATAAACATAGTCTTAATAGTTCCACTTATTGAATCGTTATATTTAAAACGACCAAGGGTGCCAATACCGACGTTAATGCCTATATATGGTGAATCCCTAAGTTGTCTTCCTAAGGATAGTCAAAGGAGAATGGTCTCTGCATGCCAGTGAGTGCTGCCAGCAATGTATTATGTTGCAGCATCTGTGGAATCAGGTTGATTAAAAAGAAAGTCTATTTTCAGACTTGACCTACAACTGTATTTAGTCTTAAATTACCAGATAAATGGCTGCTTCTGATGCAAAATGCATGAAGGGTGTCCACAATGGTTAGACTTAATGCTTCTGACCCATGAGTCGTTTCTCTCTCTGTAGATTGCTTGTTAAATTTCCAGACAGCAGAAGTCTACAGTGGTGACATCTTATCCCTCCCCTGCACCTATCACATAACAGCTTGCTGCAAAGTGATCCGAACATGACGACTAACACGGGGTTCATCCTCCGTCCCGCCACATAACGCTTAATTTTACCGCTTCCTGGGAAAAAAGCACCGAAGGATGGAGGACCGACAGACGGGCCAGCCAGAGAGTTTTCATCTCGCTAACCAATAAGCCGGCTTCCCTTAGAATATGAGCTGACAGCTTCATTAGGAGAGTGGTTGTGTTTGAGGGGCTGCTTTGATCTAAAAATACACACAATCATCGCCTCTAGAGTGGAGAAAGTTAAAGTTTTTCCGTTCGTCTTCAGAAGCTTTGTGTTTTTTTGTTTTGCTCAAGGAGAGGCTGGGAATGGGAGAACACAGCGCTGTGGCATTGAGGGTGTGTTAGTTTTTCCTATTTAGGATCGTTCTCTATTTGTGGAATATGGGAGTTTTAAATGGCAGATGTGATCTGGGGAGAGCCCAGGCAGTGATCTATCACTCTGCTGATTTTCTTGTCTTTCCCTCAAATGGGAATTCAGTGTTATTCTTTCAACAGGTGGTTTGCTGAATATGGACTCTGATCAGCCTGCTGTGATGGTTCATATATCCTCCAATAACGTGTCTCTTCTTCCCCATTCCCTTCTTCTCTTCTGTCCTTTAGAGCATAGGCAAAGGCTCCCTGTGGTCCATAGATCCGGAGTACAGGCACAACCTGATCCAGGCGCTGAAGAAGACGCCGTACCATCCATACTCACCCAGCCTGGCCACACCTTCCACCTCCCCGCCCACCCTGCCTCCCACGTTTCACCACAGGTAGGAAACCAACAGAAAACAGCTGGGATCTTCGGATCTCCATCACAGCTGACCAAGGCTGTATAAGGCTTTTGATCACATGATTCATTTTGAGGCGCCGCCGCCTGTCAAGCCCATCAATTACTTCACCACAGAGTTGCTCTGTTTTATATCAAGCTTCTATTACATCATCAAAGATTCTTCTTGAGTTTTAACCCTTTATTTGGGTACCTTGCAACTCAAAAATATATCATGACTCTAATAAATTTTAGTTTGCTTGATGACAGAGGTTGCCTTTCCCGGCCGCTGTGGGTAAAGTCAACTTCTGGAGCCCCAGCCCAGCAAAAGCAGCTCTAACTTGGTGCAAAGTTTGCTTTAAGTTCCTACCAGAGGGATTCACACCTTCTCTACATGTTTTCAATGTACAAGAAACATGATTGTATTCATCTCTAACTTCACTTAAAAAGCTGATTGGAAAGTGGAGGGAAAATCATACATGCATTTTAAGTTTTTTGGGGAAATGGAAATATAAAAGGTAGTTTTATTCAGCCTCAAATACTTTGTAGAACTACCTTTCTCTTAAAATCCTTCTGGGTAATTCTGTACTCGTGCAACATCTAGAGAGCAGTGTTCTATGGAGAATAGCTCAGGACGATCAGGAGGCCTCTATCAATATGAATTTTTCAGTTTGCCTCAAATTGTAGGTCTGTTCTTGGACTAGGCCAGTCTAATGCATAACTCTGTCTCGATTACACTGTTTTAGGTCTCGCTGCATGTTTTGGTGTCTACTGTCCTACTGGAAGGTGAACCTTGACCTCATTCTCATATCATTTTACAGCCTTTAAACTAACTTCAATCTCAGTGCTGGAGGGAAAGACGGCATCCCACAGCATCATTCTGCCACACCCATGTTTTTACAGATCAGCTGAATTAATAGGGAGATTAAATTGGTTGGATCCTATTCACTAACTGAGGGACTTAAGTGAATGTGTGAGATTGTATTTATAGATAATGGGGGAACTGTTTTACATTTATTTTCTGAATGAAAAATACACTGTTAGTAATAGTACTAAGAAACAAAAAGCTAAACCTGATTAACATCCTGGACTGACCACTTTGAACCTGATGAATGCAGGGTGAATGGTATAAACCAGTCTGCTACTATAAACCAGTCTGTTGTACCCATTGAATTAATCCCAGTTTTTTTTTTTTTGTTATGGGAACATTTTTATTCAAAGTAAAACAAAAACCTAAAATTAGAGCAAAAAAGCTAGAGGAAAGCACTGTTTCTAATGTGCTGTTTCAGTGTAGCCAATATGTGGAGAATAAATATGGCTACCTTGGACACTTGGGGGATTCTTAATTCATTAGGTTATAGCTGGAGCCTTTGGTCCTGTTATTAATTGATGCTCTTAATCAGGAAATAAAAGCAGAGAGTAGAGTTTTTCTTCTCTGTTCTCATATTTATGTGCAACAAATGTTTGCTTTTGAAGCATAAGTTTTTCCTCTTGGACACCAGGCATTGATTACAGGTGGAAAAACGAAACCGTTTTTCCATGATAAATGATTGGGACGTACGTTTCTTCTGGAGTGTGTCTGATTTAAGTGGATCTTCTAAAATCAAAGACCACCAATCAAGCGAGGCTTTCGGTGCCAATATCCAATTATAACATAAAACCTACAGCGTGCATTCATCTCCTGCTCTCTATCCTCTCCCCATCTGTCGCTCCCTCTGCATCCACTCGCTGCAGGCGTCAGAGCTGACCTGCTCCATCCTCTCCTCAAATCTTTTTTTGCACGCTGTTTTCATGCAACAACAGTCCTGTCTTTCTTCCCCCTCAGGCACATCGCAGGTAAAAAAGCCCCCTTTTTATTCCCTTTCTTCTGAACATGTTCGCTCCATCAGCCGCGCCTCCTAACCCCCACCCCACCCCGCGCTCAGCATCTCCTCCGGCATCTTCTACACCTCCCTCTCTTTTCTCTTGTCTCCCCTCTTAATGTCCCACACACCCTCCCGTTCATCCTCAGGCATACAATGCAACTGGCGAGGCAGCCTCCTTTTCATCTTCTTTATTTATCCCTGTTGTAATTTATCTCTTCTTTCCAGTCGTTTTCCTCTCCCTCCATCACTTTATCATTCAATTAAATCCTCCTTTGTCTATGCTCACTTTTCCACACACTCCTCTCCACAGTGCAGCAGCATCCTCTCATCCTCGCTTTATGACCTCTCCACCGCCCTCCATCATCCCCTTTGCTAACTTCTCAGTGTCCTGCACCTCCATCTGTCCCTGCGGATTTGTCAGAGATCGGTACCATTAGTTTTTTGGGGTTTTTTTTCTCCCTCTTGTCTTCAGCTTCTTCTCTTTCCCTCTGTCCAAACTCCCGAGCAGCAGCCCTCCAAACCCCTCCCCTGCTGATCTGGGCAGGTTGGCTCGCAGAGCCAGCGGACTGTGTAAGACAGAATAATTGGTTCACCATAAAATGTAAAAGTGTCATTTTGAACAATGAGGTATGTGGAAGTGGAACAAATTGGAGGCTGGATTCGGAACATGGAGGGGGGGTGGAGGTGGGAGGCTGTTCATTTGCATTCTGACACACACAGAGGGGAACGGCAGAGGGAGAGTAAGGGGAACTGGAGGTCCCTGAGTGATGCAGCACGTGCAACTGTGTTCACCTCAGTTACAGTACGCAATTATTTTATTTATAAAACGCCCTTCACAGGCTGCTGTAACACGAGATGTCTGCCTGTGCCTCAGCTTCACCCACTCCTCTGAATGAGTCTGTGATAGAAATCACCATTAAAGCAGCAAAAGGCTGACAGTGAAATAAGAACAAAGAAACTTTAAGTGCGGTTTAAAAAGTATCCGCCCCATCGGCACATTTATTGTCCTTTAGCTTTGTTTGAACTTAGATGTTTAGTTAAAAAAAAGACAGATTTTATAGGATGATTTCCTTTTTAGGATGGGAAAAGCTATATAAACCAACTTGGCACTGTGTGAAAGGTAGTAGTAACTGATGGTGTCACGCATGGTGCCAGCTGTTGCTATCACTTTTTTTTTTTAAACAGCTGTGTGGAGATTTTTGCCCATCATTCTTTGCAGAAACTTTTGAAATCAACCACATTCAAACCAATCAATCAGGTTTATACTGTTACTGGACTTTGACTAGGCCACCCATAAACGTGCTGATTTGCATTGTTGATCTCCTACTTAACCCACTGATATTACACAGGATCTTCCTGTAGAGAGCAGAGTTCATGGTTTCATCAGTTATGTTTAAACCATTTTACGCTTACCACCACTTAGGGCTGACTTTATGTTTGGGGGCTGCTTAGTTGTAATCAAAGTTTTTACCGGGGTTTCCCGCAGATTCTGAAGGTTTCAATCACTAACCTTAGACTTAGGGAGAATTGTGGCCTTTTATTACAAAATTTGGATAACATGGCTTGTATTTAGCATCAAAGACTGATAACACAGCTTCTCTTTAAGGAAAGCCAACATTTAGCACATGTGGCAAAGCATTTAACCTGTGCTGATCTCAAAATGCAATTCAGCAACAGATCTTCATCACACGATGGATCTTTATCTGTATCTCTAAGTGTCAAAACCTTAAACCTCAATATTTAATTTAGATTGACAAACACATAGTTGAGTAAAACTTTTTGAACTAAACATTTCATCCTGTTTATGAATTGACTTGAAGGATTAAACAGTCCCACCAATGAAAATACCAAGTGATTAATGCATTTGCATAAGGCCCACCCTCTCACGACGCGTCAGTAAATAGAACATTTTGCTACCTCCATCTAACCATAAGTTTTGACTGGCATCTGTGTCTCCAATAGAAAGCAATTCCCAGAGCATGATGCTGCCACCACCATGGTTTATAATTAGAACTGAACAGCCTATATGATGGTTTAATTGTGGTCTCATCTGACTTGAGTTTCCCCTTCCACATATTTTATCTCCTACATGGAGCTAAAACTAGAATGTCTTATATTTCACATGGCTCTCTTTTGCCTCTTTTTTTGAAAAGGTCAGCTGTATCCCATATTGCCCAATAAGCAGTGGAGTGGAGCTGGTTCAGGCTTACGCAGAGTGCCCAACTGTAAATCATTATAACTGCACTCTGCTGTTCATACAGTATTGAGTTCCAGGTGAGCTGCTCTGCTTCTCACTGACCAGCAGCTTTCTCAGCTTCTAGGGATTTGTTACTTTGAGATGCTTATTTAAACAGATCCTCTTTCCCAACAGAATAACAACACTGCATTTTTAGGAGGGTAATACAAAGATAAAACGACGCTCTCACATGTCACTTGCAATGTACTAAATAACATTTCCAATTCAGCTAATGTGGGGAAAGATTTTTGTGTACAACGACTTTTCTTCACCTGCAATTTTCAGTGGCTGTTCCTGACTTTCTGTTTCTGTTCTGAAGTTCTCTGCCCTCTATGTTGGAGATGGTCACAATGGAAACTGCTAAGCTGGATTCTAATTTTGGGATGTAAATACAAAGATTTTTTTTTTATTCTACATAGATTGGATTTATAGGTCCTACTGTCTGATAAAATATTGAAGTTCAAAAGTACTACATCATTAAATGTAACTTGTATGGGTTTTTTTCAGTGAGTTTTAGAGGCAGATAATGAAAAATTATCTCCTGTAGAGGTTTGTCTTAAAGCAGATATGGAAAAGCCTCAGACTGAAGACACTGTATGAGAGTCTGATGAAGAGGATGCTCAGGGTGGTCCACAATGTTCTTCGTTTAATGACAAATTGTCTTTGTAAAGATTGTTGAATCATCTCCTTGAGTCTTCTTACGTTTCCAACAAAGAAATTCTGGCTGAAATGTATTAAATGCACTGGAGAAAACAAATCTTATCTTAATGACAGTGGGGTTGTTCGCTTGTGTGTTTAAACTGAACGCAATTTTGCAGCTGGAGCGAATTCGCTTAAGAGTAGTAGGTGTAGGGTTAATATAAACCCTAGAAGGACTGTGTCATCCTCCCTTACCTCCAGCACAGACACAGGCCAGTTACTGCCAGTTTTTTTTTTTTTTTTTTGTCATTTTAATCCTTCCAAGCTCCCCTAGATGTTTGATTCTGGCGCATATTTTAAATGATCAAAATGCCAAATTGTCTCCATTTTGATCCTTTGCTTTTTGAGTATAATGAAACTTATCTGGACTCCATCATTTGGTTTTTTTAATATGCAAGTAAAGACAATTGAAGTTTTAGCTCTTATAAAACAGACCCAGGTTAAAAGAGTTGCCCCTAGATAAATGACCCAAAATTTTATAGTTGTGGAAAAACTATGTGAAATAAAAAACTTCATCTCAAAGATTAAATTCTTTCATTAAATGATCTGATTAAAAATAAAAATAAAAACACTTGTTTTTATAGATCTCATTTGGCATAAAAAAGAACCTGGTATCCCCTATTCCTTCTCCAGCTTTCACAAAAGCAGGTTGCAATAGTTTTACTAATTTCTTTTTGGATAAAGTTTTTGTAATCAGGTCATGCATCTCATTTTCTTTTTTAAAGTTACATGGTCAATTTAATAACTTTATGGAGAAAATTATGGATATTTATTAATCAGGTGTCTGTCATTTTCACTCTACAGTAATAGTTTTGTCAAAAATGTCCGGGGAAATGTTTAATGGCTGCCAATTTTGGGTAGTAGACTGTTTTAGTAGTATCAGAACTACCATCTAGTTTCAGTTCTGTTGACCACATCATTAGAGACTGAGTGAATTGTTTGGTTTCTACTGTGCAGCTTTAAAATGTAAGTATTTGCTCTTGTGGGGTCCCTCAGGAATCCGTTTTGGGGCCTATTCTATTTTATTATATACTTTGATTTCATGTCAGTTCAATGCATTGAATATCTCTTATCATCCATATGTGGATGATATTTAACTGAATTGTTCTGTAGAACCTTGGAGATTTATATATTACCTTAGCCACAGTTTGATAGAATTAAAATAGCTTAAAAAAACAAGCTTTTCCAGCTAAATGCAAACAAACAGATACCTTCATTATTGCCCAAATGACAGTGTGTATAAATGAAAAGATTCTTAGATCTTCGGTTGTCTGGGTTTATAGCTCTTATGGCTTTGCTGATATGTTTTTATTTGTTTGTTTGGTTGTTTGTTCGTTGAGGAACGGATCAGCTAGATGTGGGCAGAGTTTTGTAATTGGGCATATTACTCACCTGTGTGCGTGTCTCTGGGAGAGAGTGGGTGAGTGGGCTGCAAATGTTAACTAACAGCATCTTAATGTTTTGGAACATTGTCTTTAATCTGTATAAAATACTGGGGTGCTACTACTGGCTGCTCTTTATTCTTTGATCACCATTCCAGAAAATTGGTCTGAAATTGTTTTCGTCACTTGAGGATCATTTCAAAGTTGAGATTATTAGTGTCAAAATTGAATTAGAAATGGTAGTGCATGCTTTTGTATCATCTCTGTGGGACTGTAGTAATAGTCCTTTTTTTACGTGTCTCAGCAAATTAGCTTTAAATCACCTTCAGACAGTCCAGAATGCAACAGCAAGAGTATATATGAGGACAGACAGAGGAAATTCTCTTCCTGTTCTGACCCTCTTGCATTGGTTCCCTGTACAGTAAAGGATAGATTATAACATTTTGGAGCTAATGTTCAGGGCACTTCATGACCAAGCTTCAAAATATATCCAGATGCTCTCAGACTTCAAGATCATCTGACCAGAGGTTATTGGTGATACCAAGGACTCAACCCAACTCTAAGGCTCTGTAACTTTCTAGCTGTCCTGCACAACTTCCACTGGCTCTTTTAAAAAGCAGTTAGACATTTTCTTTTACAATCTCTTGTTTTATCTAGATATCTTCATTTATCTCCAAGTATATCATTGTTTATATTTTCTGATGCACTATTTGATTCTGTCTTTTTAAATGTGCTTTACAAATACCTCTTGCTTAATATTTGAGAACTGATGGCTGAGTTTTATTTGGTATAGGAACAAGGCAAGACTTTGAACCAGAAGGTATCTAGGGCGGCCTCATTCCCATTCAGTCCCTCTGCTTGCTTTGTCACTAAACTTCTAGAGACAGACAGGTTAAAGGTAGAGACAAAGGGAAGGGTAGAGACTTCCGATCTGGTCGAGAGCAAATGCAAAGATGCAGAAGGCTCCAATGCAGAGGTGAAAGTGAAAAGCATTTGGGGTGTGAGAGGGCAGCCTTGGTCTAATGAGGTTAGGATCTCTATTTAACTTTGGGCAAAAGAGAAGGAGCTTCTTTCTAAACTGAACCCACTGAAGAATCTGTTTAGTTCTTTGGTTCTTTTCTGACTTCTATCCGATTGATCTTACTGTAATCTTCTTCATTTTTCGCCTCACATTTTAAAGTTTGATCTTGATAAAGTCCATCACACCTCAGTAATGTCCTGTTTGGATTTTTAAGGACAGTTATAACAAAGCTTAGCCTCTTTAGTCCTTCCACTCTAATTGTGTGGTGATTTATTTAAAAGTGACACCTACTGTTTTTGAAGAGTTTTGCCGTGGCTGTTAGTGAGCTACAGGGCCTTGAAGCAGTATTCATACTTAAACTTTAGCTAAAAAAAGTTCCAACTAAAAACTTCAAACCTTCTTAAAGTGATAGGCTGAAATAAATAATAAAATAGTTGGAAGTAAAAAAAAAAGATACGTGCCAGTAACCTTTGGCATCTAGGACAGAAGTCCCCAAACTTTTTTTGTCCCAATTTTTCTAAACAGCTTCAGCATCTGCCTAGGGACCCCATTTGCAAGGTAATAAAAACAATAGATAGAATAGAAAACCTTACAACGAACTGTTGATTACAAGACCAGAACAAAATAAATCAAACTTCTCTGAAATGTATGTAGTCAGTGGTTCAATTTTGTTTTGATTGCCTTCCAAAGTTAAAAAAAAGTCAGACTCACATTAGTTTGCTCTTTTTTTTTAAATATAAAAAATTATAAAAAATAAAATCAAAAATAATAATTATGTTTTTTTTTGTTTTTGTTTTTTTATTAAAAAAAGAAAAAAATTATTAGTTTACTTTATTTTCTTGCATTGAAAAAGCAATTTTTTACTTTATGCCTTTTTTTCCTCTCAATTTTCTGGGGCCCCTCTAGTGCCCCCTGGTGGCCCCCACCTTGAAAAAAAGCTTATAAAAGGACAAACTTTATTTTTTTGTTTTTGGAAATAGTTTGTTCTTCGGCTAAGGGCCTTTCTAATTCTAAAGGTAGTGAGTAAGAAGTTCCACTCTGCATTGGAGGGGCTGTTATGCAGATCTAAATTCACATGTAGCTCCTATAATAGTTTGCTCAGCAGCAACAGGAAGCTGCTCAGTCTTGATGGGAAGATGGATGGGGCTAAGGATAGGGCGATCCTACAAGAAAACATTTTAAAGGCAGAGATGCATAAGAGTAATCTAAAATGCTAATATGTAAATTAGAACGGCCCAGAGTCCAGACAATAATCTAATGGAAATCAGGAAAAAGGGTATTTTTGTAGGATACTCTACTCTGACATATAAATATCCTTGGAATTAGTAACAGTATTCTGGACTTTAACTCTACTTTGAAAACCACATGTCAAATATGTCTGGTTACAAGTTTCTTAGAATAAGATGGTTTGCTATTCTCTGCCCAAGAACTCTTGATCAATAGGACATGATATCTCTCTCAAGAGCACTCACTCTTAAGAATGCTATGTATGAAGTTTAATGACCGTGAATGGTTGCTCCGCATGTCTATTATGTTAAGGTCAAGGACCGTCTCCTGCAGTCCAATGCAGAAACTGATAGAGATGGATATAAAGGAAGTAGCAGAAGAAAATGGGGGGATGTTGAAAGTTAAAGCTGGAGTGCTTTCTCCTCTTTGTCCTCTGCTGTTTCCTTTATGGACTGTAATGGTGAGTCCTGCCCCGGTCAGCCTCTCCACCTGTGCCTGGAGGAACAGCTGGATGTTTTCACTCTGGCTGTGTGCATTCAATACAAACATCATCAGATGGGTGTGAGTGGACGCAGAGAGAGGGAGAAGGAGGCACGAAGAGACAGAGCATGCTGGTTAGGAGGTCAGCCCTATGGTGCATTCCTTCACACCCCATCAGCATCTGGAGGAGGGAGAGAGAGGAGGGGAGGAAAGGATGGATGGAAGGAGGGCGTCTCTGGGGGAATGGAGAGGAGCTCTCCTCACTTCTCTCATACTCTTTCCCTTTTCCTCTCCCTCTGGCATCCCTTCGAGGAAAAAAGCCGGACGAAGGCGATGTGGTGGTAGTTGGAAGGCTGGTGGGGGCTCTGAAGATGGCGGGGGCAGTTAAAGCCGGCTGCTGTCGCGCTGCTGAGTCGTTTGTTAAAAGGGAGGGAAGGAGCGAGAAAGAGGGGAGAATGAGATGGGTGGGGGTGGCAGGGAAAACAGACAGGCTGTTAGCGCAGAAAAAATATGTTATCGCCGTGGCAACGCAATGTGGCAACTCTCCATGGCAACAGCAGGTGGCTCAGGGCTAAAATTTGCGTTCATTGCTGTTGCCTTGCCTTTTGGTGTGTGTGGCGGGGTGGGGGGTGCACGTGTCCCTCCTTCAGCCATCCAGCCTCGCATTAAACAACTCAAACGACAAAGAGAGCTGGGCAGATGAGTGGAAACAAGTGTGGGGATTTGTTGGGGATTTCCTGTATCTTCAGGAAATAGAATAAAAACCTCTGTCCATGTAGTCACTGACCTTGTTATGAAGGGGGGGCAGCCTCTGTGGCTGGAAGGTATAGGGAAGCAGTCACACATGTAGTCTGATGGAGAGCTAAAGACTACTTAACCCGGAAAAGCTCTTAGAGACCCCCCCCTCTGTCCGTATCCCTCTCCTACGTCCATATCCCTCCATCTTTCTCGCTGAATTATTGCCTCTCTGGCAGAACTGCGCCCATTGTCTTCTCGCGTTTGTGTGCTCATGAGTGAAGATATCGCCGTCTTTGTGAGAAATGCTGTCATTACCTCCCTCATTAGTGGTGCAATGATCACGTAAAGTGAGTTCTTAGCTTTGTGTCCCTCTGTGTGTGTGTGTGTGTGTGTGTGTAGGGGGGCTTGTTTATACAGTTTGAATGGCTTTCTGAGGTGGTTAGAGAGGAGGCATTGCACTGGCACTGACTCCTGGTATGGGTTGGTTTTGAAATAGAGATCCGAATTAGAGATTCCCCTAATTCTTAAATCTGTAGGAAGTTTTAAAATTGCACTCTTAACATGTAGGACCTTACCTCAACCCTGAGATACTGCCTGTATTTCTAAATTCAGCTTTTTAAGATAATTTTTGAAATCTCCTTCTTCCTGTTGTCTGCTAAAGGTCTTGCTCTCTCTCTTGTAAGCTGAAGGAATGTCACCAAAGTTAGGAAGATAATTAGATTGTTGACTTCTGTGATGACTGTGTAAACATAGGTATTTCTTATATATATATAAATAAAAAGCAGTATTTTAATGCACAATCCTTAAATATCCCAGATGTTGCATCCTAGCATTCCTTTGCAATTGCTGTATTGGATGCTGTGATGTTGTGACAATCAGAGGCTGGTTTACCTTCAACTTTGTGGTTTAGTTACTATATTTACCAACTTTTCAGACCTCTCTAGCACTTTTATTTTAAATCTAGTGACTTTTTTCTGCTACTGGAGACTTTTGTGACAACATCTAAAAAGCACCGAACTCTGCTCTCCAGAGCAAGTACATTCGTAACCCCGCCTCCGTCTGCTGTAATGATTCATGCAGCTATTATTTCAGACATATGAAAAATGGAGAACAGATTAGCAGATCATGGCTCGTCTACAGTGAAAAGAAGGACTGGGTTATTTACTTTTGCCGTCGCCTTTTTGGAAACACAGGAAGGAGCAATCAGCTAAGTGAGCTTAGTGCTTGGAAAAAAATCTTTCAATCCTTTTGAGACAGCATGAAAAGTCAGCTGAGTATAAAACAACAAGAAAAGGGACAAGAAGAGAGGGACAAAACAAAGAACAAATTATTTATGTCTATTCTATTAAAATTGCTGTGTCTGTATAATGGGTCTGTTTTATGTGTTTTCTTTTCAATTCACAGGGCCCCCTGCCTGTTTTTTGCCTTGGGCCCCACATTTCCTAAATCGACCCCTGGTGGCAATCTATATACTGTACATATTAACATGTTGTTTAAAGTAAAACTCATGTTGCCTCAGATCCTTAATTTCATCCAGCACACTGGGACTATACAGCGACATAAACTTGGCGAGTAGAGTGATGAGCGCTTTGCAATGGATTATTCGTATGAGGTGGAGGATTCCTCGCCACCCATGGACACAACATAAATGTTAAATTATTATTTCAGAATAGAAAGATGAGGCAAACTCCAGTCTTGATGCATTTTCTATTTTTCAATTATATTTATTTTTAAAATGTATTTTTAAATAAATTTTTAAAAAACTTTTAGAGCACATTAGTGACATAAAGCTAACATCAATTCATTTTTTAAATTATTATTATTAAAAATAAATAAAAAAAATTAAAAAATATAAAAAACAAAATTAAAAAAAAGCTAACGTCAATTCAGAAGATGGAGAATGTTCTTTTATCAAATTTTAATGTATTTAAAACTTTTATTTACTTTTAGAATTAAACAAATCTTGACTTGTTTTAATTTCTAATGATAAGAAAAATAATTGAGTTTATCGTCAATACCTTAATGAACCTGCATTTGTAGGAGGAGCTACTTTTTTCTTGATGAGGTCACATCCCTTGTTAAGCCAATAACAAACTTTAGATGCAGTAACCATTTTTAACCTGAAGGGGGCGCCAAAAAAGACGTTTTTGTAGACACGAAATCAGTTCAACAAACTTTCAGTATATTATACAGTCATACTTAGGACATGAACTATTAACAAAAAAATTATTTGAGGGTGAGTATCCCTAAAAGATACAATTTACATTTAGATAACTTCTTATACAGCGCTGCTGCTTCTGAACTAATTTTAACACCTCGCAGATACTGAAGAAGATCATTCAGTCTTTTTAAATCAATAACTGGCTCCACACCAGAGTGGTGTGGTTAGCATTACTAGGTTGCTTTAACTGTGGGGGAGCTGCTATCAGAAGAAAGATCACATTTCTGAGTTTCCACCCAGTTGGGGCATAATAAGCTAAGAATTGACAGTTTCAGGTCACCAGACTAGGCTTCTAGTTTGGATTTTAGACTAAATGTGCAACAAGATACAATTTATAACTGGAAAAACAATAATTAAATTCTACAGTTGCTAAAATAATAATGAAAATGCATTTTCATATTTATGTTATCATAATGAGGTGTAGTGGCCGACTGTGGAAATCAGTGTTTGTTTAGTAGAAATGGTCCCTTTTTGTTATTTTCTTTTAAGAAGTCTTTATTAATGGACACACTTGGTGCACAAAACAGTATGCATGTGATGAAAACAAGAGGAAGAGGGAGATCTGAAAGTGCCAAAAAAAACACAAAACAAATCTATAAAAATTATATTAGGAAATTGTGCTGATGATGGCTATGATGATGATGATGATGATGATGATGATGATGATGATGATGATGATGATGATGATGATGATGATGATGATATACTTCAGGTAAGTGAGCAAATAAAATGTGGAAAAAGGGATTCAAAAATCCTGAAATCAATTAAGGAAAATAAAGTCATGTATCATTAATTACAGATTTATGTAATTCAATCAAGCAGTTCCAAAGCTATGCAATAGCAAGTAAATAAAAGAGTATAAAAGATTTTTATTATTTAAAACTATTATATAGTCAAACTATTAGTGCAGTGCAAAATATATATATATATACGATCATGACTGAAAAATTGCTTCTAGTTACTAAAAGTAAATGAGTGCCAAACTATGACATTACGTCTTCAGTTTGCTTTTAAAAACACTATTAGCCCGTACAGCCCTGAGGCCTGCTGGAAGGCTGTATCGAAGGAGGGGGCTATAATTACCAAATACTGCCTTAATGTTTATTTATGTTTCTTTCAGCTTATCAGAAGATCATTTTAACAAAAGAGTTCTTGCTTGCTTTATTTATTCCTTAATCTTCTAAATATGTGGGACTAAAACTTCTGACAATATTAAAAGGCACATTATTTTCCATTCTAAAAAAAATAAGTGAAAGGTTCAGAAACTCTGAATTAGGGATGACTTTTTATGCAGTAAACCTCCAAGTATGTTGGACTGTCTACATTAGTAACTAGCCTGCATTCTGTAGCTTTACAGTCATCCTGTCAGCAGCTTATCAAATAGTTTGAACACAGCAAAACATTTTTAAAGAAATTAGTTGTGTACCTTGAGTTTTTCATACAATGTCTATCTATTAGTGTGGTGTAAGCGAGGCTAGTAGCCCTACTGCATCCAGCTGATTGGTAGTCCAGGGCAACAGGTAATAGGGCCAATTCTTCATTACTATTCGCTCTATAAAGCCTGGAAAAAAGAAGTCAGTATGGACTCA
Source organism: Cyprinodon variegatus (assembly GCF_000732505.1). Classification (NCBI taxonomy): domain Eukaryota; kingdom Metazoa; phylum Chordata; class Actinopteri; order Cyprinodontiformes; family Cyprinodontidae; genus Cyprinodon; species Cyprinodon variegatus. Next base: position 179,876 of record NW_015150732.1, read on the forward strand.
CTAAAAGGAACTTAAGATGTTGATTTGATGTCTATTTTCAGCAGGTTTCAAATGGTAACATTTTAAAAAGTTGGTCTACCTTGATACCAGTAATCAGAGCAGCTGATAAGTTTTTCTGTGTTGGTCACCCTGGACGCACATCCATCTTAAACACGTCGGCGTGCCACAGGCGACAGTTAAACGCACACGCACCGATGAGGGCGGTTGTGTGAGAACGGACCGGCGGGCGGGTGGGGGGCTGTCATGAGAAATTACCCCCATGGACTGCAGCGTGGAGGCTGTAATTCTCCGAGGTAATCACAGGGAATAATGGTAACAGTGGGACACCCAGGATTCTAATCACTATAATCAGAAGCATTGGCTTATGGGCTCAAATTCCTGCCTAGCGATGAAGCCGGCTGGGCTTGTTTGGCTGCTTACATTCGATCAAATGATTGACCAGTTCTCTGTTCCCTCTCTGCTCTCTCTCTAGTCCTCCGTTGTGGTCGGGGAGCCCCCTGTTCAGAAAGAATGGAGGAGTTCTTCTACAAGGTATGGTCTCACCTCAGCAAGTTCTTGTTTATGTGTGATCTTCCGCCTGTTTCTCTTTTTCTTTTGTCTTTTTCACTGCCTTACCCTCCCCTCCTGACTCCACCTTCTACCGATGTGCCAACTCCAATCATCTCAAACCCAAATCCCTCTTTTTAGAGGCGCACCTTGAGAATACTGACTTTTGAATCGCAGCCAAAAGAGGAAAGCTTTTTTTTCTTTTTTTTTTTACTACAGAGGCATATTTAAAAGTCTGTGTAAAAAATAAAATAAAATAAAAGAGACAAAGCCACTGAGATATAACAAGAAAGAAAGAAACTAGATCCATCTTCTCTGTCCCCCTCCCCTCATTTAACAGAAGATTTGTCCACTCTCACTTCCTTTCTTCCGTTTTTCCACTATCCCTTCCTCCTCCCTCTTCTTCCCTCCTCCCCCGGTGGCGGGGCGGCAGTTAAAATGGACATTCAATCCCAATCAGGGAGCACTCCAGGAGCTAGCTGGGCCGCCGAGCCCTAAATGGAGGGGGAAATGGATACATTAGGCGTCTGCGGCAAGCCCTCCATCGCTGCTAATAATGGAGTAGTAATGGTCAAGGATCCGGAGTCAAAGAGGGGAGAGCCTGAGAACCTGTACTCCCATCTGAGTGATGGGTCTGAGCATCTGGACGGATGGACGGACAGAAAGGGAGGAAAGAGAAGGTTGACTCTGAGTCCATGCATAGAAGGAAAGGACAGGAAATGTGATGGGGTGGGGGGTGGGAGGGGGTCCCCCCCTTAATGTGATTTTAAAAGGAAAACCTGCAGAAATGGTCAGGTGTGATATTCAGAGGCAGCGGGGAGAAAGAAAGTTGTGACAGACAGCCAGAGGCAACGACAAGGAGAGGGTTGGAGGGGGCTATAGAGAGGTGGGCTGTTAGTGGCCTCACTTATTACTTCCATCTCCCATTCCCAGAGCCGTCAGAGCCGCTCTGCTTTTAGCTGATGTGGGCTGAAGTCTGCCTGTCTATGTCACCAAGCAGCAGCCGGAGGAACGCAGAATAGTCTCTGGGCGATGGGTCGTCATCATGACGGCTTAGCCCCAATGTTCCCCAATCACAAGGTCAAAAAGATATTTAGAAAAAAAAGATATTTTAACCATCTTTTGATTTAACAGCAGTACTACCTCACTGGAAGTTAATGTAGTCAAAACCCTCCTTTCTGTCTGAATTATATCTGTTTAAATATTATTTCCTGATACAAGAGCAGTAAAAAAAAAATAGTTTACTACAACTGAGCTTCTCTGCATCTCTCCTAGGTGAATAAACACATAAAATATTAAGATTTTTATAGACACCGTAACTTTTTTAGCTTTTTTCATTCACCCTCATTATTTCCTTTTACTCAGCTCAACATTCAGGTTGCTTTTCATTTAAATTCAGCAGAGTATTAAATTAAACTCCTTATTGTAAAAAGCTGATCCTTTCACGTTCACCTCGGGCCGCTCAGATGATACATTTTCCTTAAAGTAATCAAAATCATGATTTTTTTACATTAAAAACTTGAGTGCCTCACAAAAGTATTATTACCCACTCATGCCTTTTCCACATTGTCACGTTCCAGCCCCAAACTTCAACAGTTTTTTGGTGGGATTTAATGTGACTCTGCAAATGTAGTATGGGGAAAACTAAATTTGTGTGGTTTTCATTTGCATTTCCCCCTGTTTTACTCGTATAGCTTTAAATAAAGTGCAGGGCAGTCAGTTAGCTTTTTATAATTAGTCTATAGAGTCTACTTGTGTGTAATATAAATTCTTTATAGATATGTTCTCTTATGGTCCTTTAGAGGTTTGTTACGATTATTAGTGCACAAACACCACCACAAAGACCGAGGAACACAAGTTGTGAAGAAATTGAAACCAACATCCCTAGCTTTATGCGTCAACTGAAAATCTATGAAGAAATAACTTTGCATCCTGATCTAAAGAAGCGATTATTAGAGAAGCAGCAAAGGGGCCTGACGTATCAAAATTAAATATTTACACTAAATAAAAAAGTGTTAAGGCAAGAAAAAAACAACTTCTCCCTGAATGCACCATCTCAATGGTTAAATGCACGGTGGTGGCAGAATTACAGCATGCTGTGGCTTTTCTGCAGCAGTGACTGAGAGTTGATGGCTAATAACTGATGACAAAAGACTAAAGGAGATGCTGACCATATACATGTAGTCAGATATACTCTTGTTTCACAAAATCAAATGCTTTTAGGTTTCAATTGCCTCATGAAAATGTGTGAAAGCATTCAAGGAGTATAAATAGTACCCTGTCATTTAGAGCCTTAACATACCTCCCAGTGTCTGTGAATATGAGCTTCTTCAACGTCGCAGACAAACGTGCTTTATTCATACCCTTAGTAGCTTTCTTAATATGCTGTTTAATTAATGATACAGTTTTCAACTGAGCCACATGGGGGCAATAATGAGCACGATGGTTTGGTGTTTTCTCAGAGGAGAAGCAAGCGAGAAAATCTGAAGAAGAAAAGGATTTTCTAAGAAAAACTACTTTTGGTATACTTCTATCCATCTATCCATCCATCCATCCATCCATCCATCCATCCATGCATCTCTCCCCATAGCAACACCATCCAGTTCTTTCTAGTTGATTCTAAACCAGATGGGTTATAGCAGGAATCCCTCTAGAATATTCTGTCCCGAGGTTTCCTCCCAGTGGGAGCTTAAATGTTTAGCTCCTAAGAAGTTAATTATCCAAATAGTTTAGCCGATTCCCTTCCACTTTATTCTTTACTATACTAACAAGCTCCCCTGTTTTTTCTGCTAGTCAAGGTCAGATATTTACGGTATTAAACATGTGCTGAACATCCATAGAACGTTTTTGCTGATCCAAGTGATCAGTTAGAGATAATTAGACTGTTGGGCATGAGATTGAAATTGGAATTATTGGCGTTAGTAGTTTCAACTTTTCATTCTGTGACATATTCCTAACTGAACGTTGATAAGTGTCAAAACCACACTAGTTTCTTTTCTTGGTTAACATTTGGCCCGTTGGCGTTTCTCTCTGAAAGGAAAATAGAGCCTTGTTTAAAAGTTGTATTATATTACTGTAATCAAGGTGTTACTTTCATTTTGTCTCCCCTCTTCAAGTTACAGCACATGTCAGTCAGCCAAGCTCTTAAACTCTCAGCCTGACTGTCAGACAGACAAGCCGGTTAGCCGTCCAGTTAAACTGCCAGCAACTTCATCCCACCAGCAATCCAGGCTGTCATTCAGCCAGTCAGTCAGACAGCATTAGTATGCATCCTGCCCTCAGACTCTGTTCTCAGTTTAACTCACAGCAGCCAGCCAGGCAAACGGACAGGCAGAGGAGAGGGGGGGGATGTTTTGACTGAGCGAAAGGCCGCTTTCAAACGGTTGCAATCTCAAGGTCTGCTGGGAGTGACCTCTGAACCTGTGGGCTGTGAGCGTGAGCTGAGTGAGCGCTCCTCTGCCGGATGAGTCGAGGCTGCAGCCTGCAGGGCCATGAGGAACTCATTTAGGAGGAGACAGGAAGGAGGCAGGAAGCAGCTGACCATACTTAGGAAGAGAAAACTGGCCGGAGGGGATGCATTCTTTCTAGGAAAACAGCTCGCATTCATACAAATATGTTCTTTTATCATGGAAAGGAATTTATGTTATTACAAACTTCAGCCATTTTTAAGCACATAGTGTTCAATCTCAGCGCCGCCTGGTTTGTTACCTCATCACCGCAGCATATGTCCCGGGCTTCTTACCTGCAGAGACAGCATACATGCTCAGCTGGAGATATGAGTCACCAGTGTACACAGAATGGCAGTGAGATCAATACACAGAATGGAGGGGGGGGGGGACATCTACAACAGGATGGAATTAGATGGACAAATAGGGTTTATGAACAGGTGCAAACACTGAGGTAGACAGAGGGGGAAGAGGAGAGTTGCCCACACTTGGACTTGGCATCCATGTGTCTGTGGGCGTGTATTTCTATCCAGGATTCCTAAGCAGTCTGGAGGTATCTTACAAAATAAAATAAAGGATATAAATGTATAACCCCATGCTATAATTCATCAGTTTGCTTCGATTCAAACCTGACGGCTGAACTTGCTAGGTCTTTTCATTGGGTTTGGTTAAGTGTCGCTGAGTCAAACCGAGCTCGGTCCGCCCCTCACCCTGTTTCTTTCTATCACTTTCTCTTCTGATGCCTGATCCTTCACTCTGTGGCATGTTGCTATGGCAACGCAAAGCCCCGAACAGAGTGAAAGGGTGGAGAAGGAGGGGAGGGTGCACGTCAACCCGGGAAGACCTAATGCGCTGCCCACACACACACACACACACACAACCGTGCAGCAAGTGATCAAGATTACAAAAGAGACTCTGTGCAGGGACTTACTTATAAGGTTATGGAGAGCAGCTCTGGCGATATCAGGGGCAGGGCCATGCTAACTGCAGTCAATGAGATTACTGTGGACACAGTGGACCATGGGGAAGGGCTAAAAAAGAAAAAAAACCCACTCGCAGACTAAAAGTACCAGGCTGTTTTCTGTGGGGGGCCTCGCCGTGACGACTTGTATGTTTTTAATGAGCTTGCAGCTCCTGGGGCGAATTAGATTTCTCCTTATGACATCAATCATAAATGTAGCATTTGGGTTGAGATTTAGCATTGGCGTGGGGGGGGGAGTGTGCTGACGCTGAGGTACATGTTTGCTGGCATTTGCACCTCAACAAACGCGTCTGCGGCAGACAATGAGCAAACATGGTGTCGTCGTCTGCGAAAAACAAACTGACCCCAGAGATGAGAGTGACAGCTGTTCTAGTGAACTGGGACGGCTGTGGTGAGCAGTCTGCTTTGAATAATAACAGCTTTGGGCTCAGATCTTTTCTTCTTTTCTGACCTTCGGAAATCTTCCTGCTACAGTCCGCTCCTCTGCAGAAGTGGGACGGCTGCTTTAGACTACAGCCTTGGTGGAAAATGTGAAAACTGCGCCGAGGACTGGTTTTTATTCACAGCTTCCTTATTTTCCGTATTTGGACAATTTTAGTTTGAAGGCATTAAACAGTCACACTATTAATCTTTTCCTAAGATCTTTTTTTTTTTTTTTTACTCCAAGGCCTCATAGTTAATTAATAATTCACAGTAAGGTTACAGTAAAGTCTGGTTTATAAAAGTACTAAAGAAATAAACAGATACTTTTACCTTTCTCTGGCAGCAACATTAAACTTTGTGTTTTTGTGCGCTACTTGCAGATAGAAATAAAAACAGATAGATGTTCCCCACATTTTGCTGTTAGATCTATAAGGGGCAGATATGTACCTTATTTAATTAACTTTATATCATGTCGTATAAAGCTTCAATATTCAACCAGGGAGAGTTTTGCCCTATTACTTCAAATACTTTTAAGCTTTCTTTAAACCTTACAGCAGTGTATGGTTTCAATAACCCCGATTCCTAAACACCATTTTTTTACAGCATATATGATATTTATTCATTTATCTTTACAAAAAAGTATAAAAAGAAGGAATATATGTACTTTACAGCTAGAGCGGCGTTATTTCTCCAACTGCTGAAATAGACTTCATAGAAATAAATGAAAGATAAAACTAGCTGCGGTTTTCCTTCAGCCAGCTGGCTGGCAGTGCTCAGTGGAAAAATAGAGGAGAAAGCGCCACTGTATAGAGATAATGTAGCACATTCCAGCATTTAAGAAATGAATGTTCCGAATGTGCTCACATCCATTCTCAAACATATATGGAAAAGTTGACATTTTTTCTCCTCCTTCCAGTTATTATCTCAGTAATTCTTAACACATAGGATCAACTGTTTAAACCATTTTATAACTTCAAATGTACTTCACATCCTCACATCTAAAACAAGTCCCACTCATTTGAGAGCAGCCAGAAACGGTTCTAACAGTCCTAATACATGTGAATGCTGTAATAATTGAAGCTCAGTTCCACGGGGAGCCATTTAGGATTCTCCCTCTAACACGCTCCAATCTACAGAAGGTGTCTCCAGCTCCTTACTTTGACATTTACCCCAATCTGAGGACATAATTAACGCGGCTGTGTGCATCTCTGAATTGTCGCCGTAGATCACCTTTGAGTTAAGTACCGCCGATGGAGGGAGAAGGAAATGATGCCTTTTGGCCCCAGCTTAAACAGATCATTATTAGGCAGGCTGTTTAGTGCATTGCAGAGAATCAACAGAACAAACACTCCAAATGAAAGCCGGTAATTAGCAGATTTACACAAATTTAATCCTTATTTGCTTTGATAATTAGATGATGAAGAAGTTTACAGCAAAAATGCTGGAAACACATTTATTTAATAAGCAGCGTTCCCTTTTTTTTCTGGTAGCTTTATATATTTGGAAGGGGAATAAGTTTTGGTTAGTTTAACAACAAGGTTTGTTTGTATTCTGTTTGAGTACATTTTATTAGCTTAATGGAGGAATAAATACTACTCTAAAAATCAACTTCCAAACTAAAGGAGCGCTTTAGATGAGTCTGAAGTCCCCCCGTTTGGGTCCGTCTGCTGCCACCGCCGCTCCACCCACAGCATCAGACGGCTGCATTAAGCCGAGCCAAGCGGTCGTTGGTAATCGAATGAATCAAAGCGGCCCTAACTCATTTATGACGCTTTCCCGCTCAATTGAAGCTCGCCTTGCTCATCAATATCGCCCCGTTGGCCTCATCGGATGGCCGGTGAATTCTCATCGAGCTCCTGCCACCGTCTCATGGAGGTCCGATCAAGCTTTCCTCTATTTTTATCCCTCTGTGCTTCTTAACCTGATTTAAGTACGGCATGCAGGGAGGATCTGTATCGACGTCTTTTTGGTAACGTTTTTCTATGTGTTGCTTTTCTCTTGCAGTTCCTCGTGGAGTGATCCAGAACGGAGCCCGCGTCAGGAGCCAGGCCCTCTTCCCTGTGATCAGACCCCTGCCCGTTAGCCCAGTGGGGACCAGAACCTCGGCTATAAGGTGGGGAAACTTTTCCCCTCAAACGTTTAATCAGTCTGAATCAAAGATGGGATTTCCCCGCACAAACAGACCCCCTCTCACACACACCGATACCCACAGAAAAACATGCAAGTTTCCACTCAAAGTTTACATAATTACGTCTTCATTGCCTTCCAAAGTCAGGCTTTCACACGCTCCATGCCGCTCTGAACGTTTGATCCAGGTGTGTTTAAATAAGGTTTCCCTTCCTTAAAAAACAGGGGTTTATTAGAGGGAGAGGCTTCTTGATCCAAAGAACATATGCAGCATGCACAGACATGAACATCCATCACCACAGCATAAGAGTATAATGGTGGTGGTGGCATAATGAATTAAACATCGCCAAGGGCTCACTGGAGGTATGCAGTGAATATTTGATCACTGCGAGGGGTGCATGTTTTGCTTATAGGATATTAATATGCTAAGTCTCTCATTCTGAAGGTGAGGGTGTCTGTGGGACGGGGGGGCTGCCCAACCTGCTGCAGATTTATGGCTCCCCCCACCCCGACCTTTTTAAATGCTGACGGTTACAGCAGAATCTGTGCTGCATGATCCCCCTGAACTTTATCAAATTAGGTCACAGATTAACCAAAACTTGATAGTAATTTTTTTGGGATTGTTTGTAAAACATCAACACAAAACGTGTTGGATAATTATAGATAAATATAGTTTGCATTTGAATTCAGCCTCCTGTACTCTGATGCTTCCAAATATAATTCAGGGCAACTTCAAGAGTCACCTAAGTATGAAATAGAGTCTAATAAAAACTTAAATTGTGACATTTAGGTTATATTATATGCCTCCTGAGTGAATTCTTCTCTTTTTTTGCTTTGGTTACAGCAGCAGGTCTTTGGAAAATGTCTCTAACAGCTTTACACACTCAATAGATATGTTTTTTTGTTTGTTTTGTTTTTGTTTTTTTTCCACAAAAACTTGAGCTTATAAAAAGTAAAAAAAAAAAAAAGGTTTGATATCTACTAGAGCTAAAACACAAATAATTGGATTAATTGTTTTAATCAACAATTTAATTAATTCCCATCTCTTTTGTTAATTTAATTGAATCGTTAACTGAAGCATGCAGATTCGAAAACATGCAACATAATGAAGAAAAAAAACTATAAAAAAATCTTCTCTGTTTGTTGACATGCTCTATTCTAGAGTTTGTATATAAAATGATGTGAGCATTTCTTTTTTTTTACATGCTTTTGCCAATCATTTAAAATGTGAAAATACACAAAATACACATATAAAACACGCATGTATCAAAAAAATCGAACAGAAAATGTGAAAAGATTCAAGAGGATTGAATACTTTCTGGAGGCATTGAGCTGTTAGAGGCCTTTCTTTGTGCTGTGCAGGTTTCACATTTTACAGCCAGTGTCTGCCTCTCAGAAGGCGAACTGTCCTCTGAAATATGCATAGGTGGCAGTCTGGCAGTGACTGCTGTCCTTTAAAGGGAAAGCCTGGCTTCTTTTTTTTTTTTTTAGAGAGATACAAGGTTTTTATTGGACTTGAGAGATGAGCACATCACGCCCAGAGGGGCTGTTTGGGCGATAGATCACTACCTGCATTTTTTCTGCTTCCCAGCAGCTCCAGTAGAACATGGCTCTAACCGCCAAGCTGCAGAAATAACTGAACTATCTCCTGCTCTGTGTCCTCGCTTCATACAGATCATCCCTGGGAGATTATCTTAGCCGGGGAAAGGACAGCCCCTCCCGCTACTCTCCTCCCCCCTGTGGCGAGGACCTCCAGGAAGACCACACCTACAGCACTGCCAAGTCCCCCAGCAGGCTGTCCTCCTCCCAGGGCACCGACCCCTCATCCCCGGTGGAAGACGACGACATCATCGCCGTAGAGGTTCAGTCGGACGTCAAGCCGGAGCCTCGGGAGATCCCGCTGGATTCTCACATCGCAACTGCCGCCGCCTACATTTCCCAGCAGCCCCTGCGCGGACAGAGACGCAGCTCGGCGGCCGGAGCTGGGACTCTGCCTGGCAGTAGCCTGCCCTGGACCAAAAGCCGAGCGAGGGGCATTAGCGACACGCTGCCGCTGAAGAAGCGGCGCGCGCTGGAGAAGCCGCCGGAGAGCGACGACGAGGAGATGAAGGAGGCGGCGGGGTCGCTGCTCCACCTGGCGGGCGTCAGAGCCTGCCTCAACAACATCACGAACCGCGCCGCCAAGGGCCAGAAGGAGCAGAAAGAGACTCTAAGAAACTAAGACACACATTCAGACAGCTCAAAACACGCACACACACAGACACACCTACACAAATAGGTCAACAGGTAACGTTACAGCATTAGTCTCAACAGACACTCATCATCTCCCTCTATCTATCTGCAGGGCATTAGGTGAATCCTACTTATTTGTGGCAATATCAAAAATCAATGTTTTCCTACATGTTCAGCAACACTAACATCAATGGTATCTCTCATGTGTCTATGTTGTTTTTGTTGTTTAAAAAGGGGATGAAAGCCATAAAAAAAGCATGTTTTGTTGTTAATTTGGGCGAGCGGAGGATGGCTGTTTGTCTTACCTGTTTTCTTTCGTTTTGTCCTTTCTTTTCCTTATTTTTTCTCCCACATTGAATCTGTAGCAATCTCTCAGCGATGCCAGTAAACGCGGCGGAGACTCAGCACTCACCCCCTCCACCCAGGGGCGGGGGCATCGCTCTCCTACACCCACGAGCACAAACACGAGACTGTGCCAAAGATACGCCACCAGGTTGCTTCATGTAGCCGATGCGAGAGCCGACGGAAAAAAAAAAAGAAACTTAGAAGGAGACAAAGGCATCGTAGTAAAGAGCTAAAGAGAGCGACCTTAAGTGTCAAAAAGAAACCCAATGTGATGTACATTCATGCACTTAAGATTATTTTATGCCACTTACACAAGAAGACGTGGTTTATTTCAAGAGCACTCGTAGTATTTAAGAAAAACTATGAAAAAAAAGGTCATGTTTGCCATAATAGACAGTTAGGAAGCCGGGTCTGAGGCAATATCTCCTTCATTTTTGTTGTTCTTGTTGCATAATGTAGACGTCGTCCCTGAAGCTTTTCTCAGTACCTCCGTTCACAGAGATCATAGCTCTAACCTGTAGGTGCCACACCTTCCTGTCCATCCGACACCCTCAAGTACTCTCTACACGAGCTGTGGGGTTAGATCTCCTCTCCGTTGTGTCCGTCTAACTTTCTCACTCTACCCTCATAAAGATATAAGCAATTTGTCCCACGCGGACAACTCTGTACAAAGGTTAGAAAATATTTTATTTTTTTTCCTTTTTCTTAATTCAAGCAATTTGACCTGCAGGACTTTCTCAGTTATATTGCATGGGTGCTTGTAAATAAGATGAGAAGCAAAATCTTTTTTATTCAAAGATTCATGTAAGATAAACAATGTATTTAGCATGAAGCATGACTTATTTTCATATAAACCTTGATCCTAGAGGAAAGGAAAAAAGAAAAAAACATGTTTTTTCCGCCAATTCTTATACCTGTGATTATTATGGAGATTTTTTGTTTGGGTTTTTTTTTTGTCTTTTTTTTAAATCAGCCTCCTTTTTTTTTTTTTGGAGTGGGCTTTTCAAAGGGTGTTCTCCCCCTTTGAGGGAGAAGCCTCCAGGTTTAGGGTTCAGGCCTGCAGGAGCGCCTCTTCTGGGGGGCGTGGGGGTGGGCTTCCATCTACTGTTGATTGTTTACCGCCTTGGATTTTTTTTTTTTAGTGGGTCTTCAAAGACCATTTTCCAGGCATGGACATAGAAGATCCCTCTGGAAATAAAGCCCCCTCCTCCCTGAGGGTGACGTCCCGTCTAACGAGCAGGATCACCGATTTGGGGAGGGTGGGCTTCCGTCTTCCTCTGCCTGATTCTGTTTTGTTTTTATTTATTTTTTTATTATAGGTGTTCAATGTAACCCCCCCACCCCACCCCGGTGTCACTTCAGAACATGTCAGTGGAGTGTGTGAGTCAGTGTGTCAGAACACACGCACCCTTTAACGTTGTGCCTGCCTGCCCTCAGTTGCTCTTTTTTACACAAACAGAGCGCCACCTATATTTATTTAGAACGGTTTGGGTTTTTGTTCCGTTTCCTTTTTTTTCCATGGTGTAGATGTACGTGTGTCCTTACTTTCCTTTGACATTGTTCAGTGTAAATGTGTGAATCAGTTGGGCATGGAAAACTCTCTAGGTGTGCTGAATAAATGTCATAACCCCCCACCCCCAAAAAAATCAACCTTGTAGGACATGGAGAGAATCATTTCCGTCTAATTTCAATCCAGTATTTTGAGCCCTTTGATTGAAAGGAGAGGTTTGTCGTTGTAGGGGATAATGACACTAGTTAACTTTAAAGGGCATATATTTCATTTTTTTTACAACAATTTCATCCCCAGCTGTATGCAGACTTGTAGCGCATGATAGTTAGAGACATTTTTCCGTTTCTAAGATGAAGAAATGTGTAAAGATTTTGAAAGGGAAAAAGTGAGGATGCCCCAACATCTTTTTTAAAAAGTGAAGCCAAATACAGGCCACAGTGGGTAACGCAGTGACACAAAAGCTAAATGTGACAGCAAAGGCTCCAGCTCAGGTTCAAAGGATGGAAAATTGTAAAAAGAAGCTGCAAGTTAGGAGTTTTTTTAACAGCTGGAGCTTAGAAACTTTAAAAAACAGCATCCTAGGGATGGTTTTAAAAGCTGTCTGTCGAGAGCCAAACTAGTCCAATCAATAGTGAATGAGTGTAGAAACTGTAATTAAACTCACTATGGAATAAATTCAGCTGGATTATATTCAACGGTGTCCCCAGATTAGATAGCAAAAAGCAAGACATGCAGTCATGGAAGTATCACTTTTCTTCACGCTCTTTTTTTTTTCTTAATTTTCCAGGGTTTAGTTATTAACAATGATGCCACTGTACAAATCTTTTTTCCAAGGACACTTTCTGATGCAAAAAACTCAGATTCTGTATGTCGCTTTACTCTACAATGTAGCTTTAAGCTAAAATAGCAAATGTGGACGATGGAGGGAAAGTTTTAATCCTGATGTTCTGCTCAGTCTGCAGCCGGAGTTTATGACTCTGTCCTTCATTTGGCTCAGACACAGAGGAAAGAAAAGAGTCCCAGCCAAAGCTATTTTAGATGAACAAGATTTTAATAGTCTTTTTTTGTATTATTATTACAAGCGATCTCCAGAAAACAAACATAAAATTAAGTCTTGTGTGCATTTCATAAGTTTTTTATGAAACCACAAATCCATAATCCTCATATACGATACCTATGTCATATTTTTAAAAAGAGATGGTAAAAGGCTGTGGCTTTAGATCAATTAGTTTTTAAAAAGAAGTGGAAATGCCAATTAATTCACTTGACTTATTGAAACTTTTTGAAGCATAGAAAATATATTTCCCCTTTAGTCTTTTTACGCCAAATGATGTTAAACAGTAAAGAGAAGCATGTCAAGGTGTTCATTTTCTGTCTGCATAGAAGCAGCTGGGGCTGATTAGAGTAGCAGAACCAAGCGAAGGTGTTTTTTTAGGTGAATAGACGCTGAGCGATTATCAGCAGGCCGAGCAGGGAAAACAAATGCATGTCCCATTCACTGGTATGCTCTTTCGCCACCTGTAGCATGCATCGCTGGCTTTCCATTTCACGTACATGGAAAAAAGGCTAAGAGGAGACGCTGTCAGTGTCTCGCCGTGTGCCATCCGTCTCCCATCTCATATCTGTCTAAGTGCTCCCACGGCCCGGGTCGATCACTCGGCTGCATTTGATGTAACAACTCCACTCTTGCAGTGAGGAGTAACGCGCTCACTTGGCAAGTAAAAGAGGGCATGTTGATTTAACAGCTGCTGTGTTTTCAGTGTGACTCACTCTGTGGCATTTAGTAAAGATGAGATCTAGATTTTAAGTCCTTAAAAAACATCGTATTAATTATTCCCACAAAGGAAATGCACATCACTGCCTGAAAAGTGCTCGAAATAAGTTATTTATTTTAAAACCTGCCAAACAAAACCCATTTTTAAGGAAAAATCATTGCCATTTTTTTTAGCTTTTGCTTATGTTTTATGCACTTTTTTTTCATGCTGTCAGAATTCCTTAAAGTACTGCCATTGCTTCTGCAGACCGTCTGAGCTGAATGTTGGAAAGCCATAGGTTTGAGATGTCAAAAGTCAAAGCTGTCATTGATCTGCGAGATGTGATTTCAGAGTGCACCCGGGTGTTGGTTCCTTTTTTTTTTTTTTTTTCGTTTGAATCTCAGTAAGGGTTCGGTTTCCTCCTTTTCGTGCAATCATGTTGCCAAAGAATGATTTTAAGACCTACTTCATCACTACATGTAAATATCAACGTTGTCCAATGCCGTGGCAAAAAATATATAAATGTCGTTTTCTTTTCTTTGTTGTTTTGTTTTCCATTTTCTGAGAAACTACAATGATGTTTATGTGATGTATTGTCTTCCAGTTGGTTGCAATAATAAAAAAATACAAGTTGCAGAGAAGTTTGGCTGTTTATTTTTCAATGAGCGACAAAAACAGAAGGTAGAAAGGACAAAGTAAAGGATTTAAATCACTGCATTTCATTGGGTTGCAAACATAAAAGTGTATCATGTCTGGGCTTTATGTGTGGGGATTCCTTGACATGCATAAGTTCCTTTTTTTTTTAATGCAGGAAGATCAGGCGTGATTTAGAAAAGCTTTCATGGTAAAAACATCTGAAAAGTGTGGCCTGCATTTGCACATTTATAAACTTTTCCCAACCTTCTTTTTAAAATGGTCCAATTACTGTCAAACTGGATGAAGCATATTTTTAAACATGAACCTGCAGGTTTTGCAGCAGATTGTTCTCACTCCCCCAAAAAAAATAAAACCCACAGCATGATGCTGCCACCACCGTGTCCCAATTTCTACCATTGCTTTCTTTTTTATTCTGAGTGGTTTGCAGCAGACTTCTATAGGCTTACTTAGACAATGGCTTATTCTAGCAGTTTTTCTGAAAAAGGGGATATTTCTGGATAGCAAAACTAATACTTCCCATGTCAGCAGATTCTTCCACTTGAGCTGTAAATCCTGACAGCTCCTCTGGAGTTACTGCTGGCCTTTTGGCTGCTTCCCTGAATAATGCTCCTCAGTGTGCACTTGTTCCAGCAGCGCTCTTTCAGATGTCCAAAGCTTAAGGATTTGGTTTAATGCTTTAAAGTTCTCCTCCTGACCTGCTTTCTTCCTTGCACTTTTTTTTTTCCAATTAATGTTGCAGAGCTCTGAGGCTTTATTAGAACAGCCATGTTTTTTTTTTCTTTACTTACTACCTAGGTTTATTTAGGAGAATTGGCATAAAGGTGACTGGAGACCAATGCATAACATGATTCATGTTCTTATTAATAAAAAGGAAAATTAAAAGCAGCATATTTCCCCTGCAGTGCACTATATAATGATGGTTTAGTGCATGGAATCCCAATAAAATTAGAGGACATTTGTTTGCAACATGACTAAATTAAAGCATTATATATTGTTAATGTGGGAGATCTGCCTGTTTTTCCAGTGTAGTCCTGTTTCTCTAACTGTGACATGGAAGTTGGCTCGGAGATATTCTGCCTGGCTGTGTGTTTCCAGGAGGGGGCCGCCTTTTACAGCTGCTTTTTGTATCTCTGCTTCTGTCTCTTTGAAACCCAGTCAGCCCCAGAAGATGGCTGCTCACACTGAGCCTGGTTCTGCTGGAGGTTACCTCCTGTTAAAAGGGAGTTTTTCCTCTCCACTGTCGCTACAAGCATTTTTAGTGTGAGGGATTGCATCCAAGCCAATGAGTCGATACATTCAACTGGTTTTCCTTTGATAGAAAACTTTGAATCAATCTGACTGTATGATCTGGTGAACGGAATTGTGAATTGGCACTATATAAATAAACTGGATTGAATTGAATATATTCTGCTATACTTTGGTATTTAAGGGGAATATTACTGAGGTGGTATTACTGTGTGAATTTAGTCGCATTTAACAGTTTTCCTCCCAAAGTCTGAAGTTAAATATAGTCAAGGATTACAAGAAAGCATACCCTTCTTCCCACACTGCACAGTAACCCCCATTCCCTGCTCCGAAGCTGCCTTTGTGAGACATGAGAACTCTTTAATTTGCTCTCCAGCCTGACCCCAATCATTAACCTCACATATTTCCATCAACAAGGGTCTTATCATAACTACGGCTCCTCTCTCAGTTAATTATTCATTTACCTCCTCTAATCGTTGAAGTTCAATACATGAGATTAAAGTCAAGCTTGGTCTCCCCACCACCTCAGGGGGAGAGGAGGAAACAGTTAAAGAGTACCAAAGAGTTCCTCAATGCCTTATCAGTCTAAGTGGTGCCATTTCGGAGTCGTGTGGCTGTGGAAGCCCATTCATAATTGAAGCAGAGAGACCGGCTTAATCTTGAGCCACTGTGCAGCACGCTCCCACCACAACACAACTGGAGCCAGCAGCTCCTCTGTTGCTATGCAACTATAGCAAAGAAGAACAGAGGTGGTGGTGGAGGGGGGGAGGAAAAAGTGTGCGTTCTCAACATCTTTGGAGGGCATCATGAAATTCAGATGCAACTGTGGCCACCTATTTGGGTTTAAGCGCATCACTATGATGAGTCACATGGCTTCCAAACACGTTTCACCCAAAATCCTTGTTTAAAGGCGCCTGCAGGGAGGCCCCCAAAAAATCACCTTCTGTTTTTATCTGTTTAGTTATTTTTTATGTTAAAGCGTCAGGTGGATATGGATGCACGCTGCGCAGCGTGCATCCATATCATCCATAACCACAGAATGACCAGCGAAGCAGGTTTCCATGGAGACCGAAGTGCAGGTTCTCTCCTGTCTGCTCGGATTTATTGCAAGCATTTTTATTGTTGTTGGAAATTTCCCCAAACACACACACATGGATGCAGTCGTCCTAAAATAGCTCATCTTTTTTATTATAAATTTTTTTCTAATTATTATTTTTTATGTAGTTTAAGAATTCTGTGTAAATTAGTTGATAGTGCAGATTATGTGTCCTGGAATTAGAAAGAGATGCCGTCATACTTTTGTGTGGTGCGATCGCCCTCTGGTGGCGGCGGGACATATCTACACGAGAAACAAGACAAGCAACTGCTAAGAGATGATCATAACCCTAGAGTGGATAAGGAAACTTACATCCATATATATATATATATATATATATATATATATATATATATATATATATATATATATATA
>NW_015150732.1:198854-223277 GCF_000732505.1 Cyprinodon variegatus
TGTGGGAGGAAGCCGGAGTACCCGGAGAGAACCCACACATGCTCAGGGGGAACATGCAAACTCCATGAAGAAAGACCCCAGGCCAGGAATCGAACCAAGGCAGCAGTGCTACATCGTGGGGTATCTGGGGAGCAGTGTGGGGTTAAGGGTCTTTGCTCAGAGAAGCAGAGTAGCAGTCTGTTGGAGTGGGGCTCGAACTCAGAACCTCAACTTAAAAAGTAAATCTGCAGGAGCAGGAATACTTTTTGAGTCAAACTGTGCAGGTGTGCAATGCCTAATAATGTGCATGTATTATGTGCAATTTACCATTTGACACCCAGTGCAATAACTATATATATACATATAAATATCCATCCATATAAATACCAGTGTGAACACCCTGTGCAATAACCTGGTATAATGATCCTACTATAAAAAATAAATGTGGACGCACTGTATATACTGTATATATATCCCATGCACCTTTTTCTCCCTTTGGCACATTCTCCTCCTTTGACTATTTGAGTCGATGTAACAAGTAAATGTCTCCACTGTGAGGTCAAACAAGTCAACCAATCAACATTTCTAAAATTATTTCTAAGGCTTTCTACCTGCATGATACAGGACCCCATTAAATAAGATTGCTCAATAGAAATCTTCTCATGACTGTCTGAACTTTTTATGTAACCATCTCTGGACAAAACTTACCAAAATTTTACTTTTAGGTAAGTTCCTTTTTTTAATAATAAAAAAAAAACATAAATGATTCTGGCATCTACCTGCTAATTGCTAATCTTAACCCCTTTGGTTGGAGTATCAGTGAGAAATGTTTTAGGAGCCATCTCTCTGATGATGCTCTGGGAAAGGTTTGCATCACAAACCTTGCATCAAGAATCGGCGCTATATAAATAAACTGAATTGAATTATATATGGTTGACAAAGTTCTGTCGTAGCCAAGAATCATGACACTTCCATCTCCATGTATAATAGTGTGAAATTATATTTATTCTATGCAGTTTCCTCCTTCTACACCTACCCCTCTTGATTAGACAGACAAACCTGCATATGATGTTTTAAATTTTCTACACCTGTAGGCAGGAATGACTGATTTGCAGCTCTTTTGAAACTACGAGACCTGCAAGCAGCTAAAGTCTTCTTTCTGAAACCCTAAGATATCTCTCTGATCTAACCATGGTATTCTCTTCACAATAAAGTATAGGCTACTTGAAGTTTAAACAGGGGAAAGCCTCACAATGCTGAGAAGTGATGTTTTAACCCTTTACAGGGAAAGTTACCATTTTTGATCATTTGCATACCCCTTACAAATGGAGTCCCCCCCATCCCTCAGTGAGGTCTAGAAGCACAAGAGCTATATCAAAAAAGTTAAGTCAAGAAAAAAGGTAAAACACTAATTGAAAAGTTAAAAAGTAAAGTTAAAAAGTTAATAAACCTAGTTAACAATTATATTTAGGTTTATAAACTAAAAAAATGTAAGTGCCAGTATCAGAATTAATGCCTGTAAGGTTATGCTGTACCAAAATTAAACAACGTGTTTCATGAATTTCTTATAGAAGCACTGTTGTTATTTTTCTTAATATATTCGGGCAAGTTGGCGTTTCTTATTATTACATTCACATTCATTTTTGCCATCAAAATAGCCATATTTTTTGAATGTTACAAAGGTAATGTATAGGTATAAATGGTTAATCACATGCATCAGATCTAATCTGTCTAAATTTAGCCTTTATAAATTAGAATGAATGTAGATGTGTTTTCATTTTTTTATTCTATTTGACAGAAATGTACCTATTTTTTATCATAATACAAAAACGATTAATAATAATTGCATCATTATTATTAGTATTATTATGTATCTTGATATAAAGTCGTATTATTTATGGATGGCTTAATTAAATAAAACAGCAAAGAGTTGTACACAACGGTTTTAGCGACTTTTCATTTTTAAACTACGTTTCCCAGAAGGCGCAGTGACTATTAGTCATCGTTTTCTGTGTGAAATCTCGCGGTACTTGGCACTTGACCCTGCCCTATGTTCGGCGCACTCGCAGCTCCTTCGCTCAGTATATAAAGCAGGACAACGACGGGAGGAAGACGGCTGGGGAGTCGCAGCCCGGGGATTGTAAATAAGACCAAAAACTGTGTTTTATTTACAAAACTATACCGGCTCTTTTAAAAGTACCGCTCACAGTCGTTTTAAAGTCTTTTTTTGCTGTATTTTTTTGGCTCTATCTCTCGCCCATTTCCGTGTGGTTTGTACACTACGCGTATAATGGCGAGCTCGGCTAACTCGAACCAAGTGGTAAGGATCAATCTCCGAGGACTGTCAGAAGGGGGGAGAAATGGGGGTAAAGTTGGTTGAAAAAAGGCTGGTTGTGTTTCTTGCTGGCATATGAATGTGCTGTAACCAACTCTCCACTGTTTTAAGTCCATTAAAATGACAGAATCAACGTTCAGTCAAGCAGCCATTATTTTTTTCAGTTTTCGAAACTCGAGAGCTGTTTCACAGGAAACAAATTAGGGGAGATTTAAGGAAAACACGACAGAATTCAGTTTAAATGCTGTTTAAGAGAAAGGTGATTTATGTTAGGTTGGAACGTTATATATTAGTTTAGCTTGGTTTGTCTGGACATTTTTTATTTTTTTTTTTGTCTTGGTGAATTTTTGTCATATGTTTTTAAAAAAAACTCTGATGTACCCTAAGCACAGTCACCATCCACTCTGATTTAAATAAGGTTAAATTAGAGACATTAAAGCTTTATTTTAATGGAAATTATTCGACGCTTAGTCAGCTGCCTCATCTTTGTCCACCATTTAGGGCGCCGAAAGCCGTCCTAACCCCCATATTTTATCCATAAAACGCCAAAGAAGTCCTGCTCCCTAACGACAAAAGCCAAATTACTCTTAAGTATTTATCTCAGCCGAATATTTTAGATAAAAGACGGTATAGGTTTCTCCATATCGAGCTGAACAGAAGGCGGCTGTTGGCGCCGCTCCGTAAAATGGCCTCCGCTCCTTGTCTCTTCGGCTCTCTCTCGCTTCTGGCCCTCCTCCTCTCCGCTGCCTGGTTTTATACCGCCATATTGGCCGTCTAATATAGACTCCCCGGGATGGGACGGTGCTACACGATGCTACGTCACCGGCTCTACATATAAACACCACACCGAGCTTTAAATAGTGGAGGAAACCGACGGGGGAGGAGAGGAGCGAAGTGTCCGCTGCGGACATCGGGGCAGTGCGGGTCGGCCTGTCGGAGGCAGGCTGTCCCGCAGTGTGTTACATCTTTATGGAGCTCATTGTTAATTCTGATATATATTTAAAAAAAATAAATGCATTTAAACGCAAAAAAACACGTTTAGTTGCACATTAGTGACTGGTTCTCGCTAATTAAACATAACATAATTTTTTTTATTATTATTTTATCCTCCAGCCAATGCTAATGTAATTAAGCAAGTGCATTATATCAGTGTATTTCTCTTAATAGGAGCTCTTTTGTTTGCCTTTTAGCCTAAATTATATAAGACTGTAATCGAGGATGTGATCAATGAGGTGAGGGAGCTGTTCCTGGATGAGGGAGTGGATGAGCAGGTTCTCCTGGAGCTGAAGACGGTAACCTGAACTCTAAAAACCATGTTATACTCCCATTCTCCTCTCTATTTAGTCCTCTAATATCTGTGTTTAATGCTGCAGCTATGGGAGAACAAGCTTATGCAGTCCAAGGCAGTGGAGGGCTTCCACACGGACGAGCAGGCAGCCCTGCAGGCCGCTCAGCAGCAGCAGCAGACCCAGCATGTCTCACAGGTCCAGCAGGTGACACAGCCTGCACAGACCCAACAGGTCATTCTCCCGCCTCAGCAGCAGCAAGGTAGGTCCTCAGTGTGACATAGGGATGAAAAGCGCCGGCATCACAGTTTATCAACTTTTTCTTTGGTTGTTAAATGAGTTTTATTGAACGTCGCCTTAAGCCGCTGAGCTTTTCTCCACAGCACCCCAGCAGCAAGTCATTGTTCAGGATCCAAAGATCCTACAGCACATGAGTGCGACGGGGATGGTGAGTAGCACATTGGTCAATAATCATTTAGCTTCAGTGTTTATAGAGTACAAAAAAACCCAAATTGTTCGCTGTACCTTGCAAAATGTGTTTAACTGTTTCTTTTCCTCGCTTTATAACAAGAATAAACTTTGTATTAAATCTGTGGCGTGAAATTTGATGTTCAAAGCCCCGTTTCTCATGTCTTCATTTATTGTATCCTGGAAATTAAAAAAATAAAAACAATCATGATTATGAGAGCTATAAAATAAATCTACAGAAAGAATTCTGAGCTCCCCGCACAATGTGAGTTTCTCACATTCAACCCCTTTTATAAAGACTTTAATAACCTTGAAAATGTTTGGACTAAAACTATTTACCCAAATTAAACAGAAGTTTATATTGTCTAAAAGCTTTTCCCAGGATTTCCCTCTGCTTTAACTTCAATTATATTCATAAGATGTGCAAAACTTTTAGAGAGAGAGAACTTTGCATGTTTCTTTAATTTATCACACAATTAAATACGATTAAATGTTATTTTTGTTGGTACTTTAAACTTTAGCAGGTTTTCATGCTGTCTAAGGCTATACTTTCTGCCTCTTCTTCACCCTCCAAAATCTTTTTTTTTTCTCTCCTAAACAGTATATAGAAGCATTTACAATTTTCTGTCTCATGTCAGCCAGATAATCATGGTGAACTACTATATTATTTTTTTTAAACCTTTAAATCTTTCTCCTCCAGAGTGCAGCAGCTACTGCAGCTACCCTAGCATTACCCACAGGGGTCACCCCATACCAACAGCTCATCACCAGCCAAGGTAAAGTATCCATACCTGCACTAACATTCCACTTTTTCTCTTATTTAAATGGCTTAATTTTAGCTGAAAGCTGTTGTTGCCTCCTTTGTAAGGCGTTTCCTCTCCTGTTTTCCTGCTCAGGTCAGATCCTGCAGGTGGTGCGCGCTCCCAACGGGACTCAGTATATCATTCAGCAATCTCCCCAGCAGCCTATTGTTCTGCAGCAGCAGATGCAGCCTGGCGGTGTACAGGCACCCGTCATACAGCAGGTACACCCTGTACTTTAAAACCATGCTATTAGTGTTGGATTGATAATGGAATGAATCAAAACAGGTTGAATTAAACCAACATGTTTCTGGGGTGTTTTTTATTTTCAGGTCCTGGCTCCTCTACAGGGAGGTCTGTCCCAACAGACAGGCGTCATCATCCAGCCACAGCAGATCGTCTTAGCTTCAGGAAACAAAGTCCAGGGGAACACGCAGGTCAGAGCTCAATGCTTCAAAGGGACTTCCTTCAAATCAGATGGATGTTTTTTTTTTTAATAGATACCTGCTGTGCATTTTTCCGCCAGCAGGTGGTGCAGGCAGCAGCTATGGTGCAGCAGCCGGGTCAGGCAGCAATGGCAGCAGCAGGAGGAGCAGCAGCAGCTCAGGTCCAGCAGGTCCAGGGTGCAGCTGCTCCACAGGCCCCCCCACAGCCTCAGGCCCAGCAGCAGACCCAGGCTCAGCAGCCTCCCATGATGCTCCAGGTGGACGGAGCGGGAGACTCTTCCTCGGAGGACGACGAGGATGAGGAGGAGGAGTACGACGAAGACGAAGAGGAGGAGAAAGACAAGGATGGTGGAGAAGATGGGCAGGTTGAAGAGGTGAAAGAAGCAGCTTTGTTTTTTGAGTTTTAGACGTTATTTAGCAATTAGGAAAGAGAAGAGGGAGACCATCTATAAATGGCTGCCAGGATGTGGAAGAGGAGCATTGTCACATCATGCTGGTTGTTTTATCTATGGGAATCAGATGAAGTTCTGTGGAAACCTTCAGAGAGTTTTAATAGAATCTTTAATTTCATGTTTCTGCTCATTCAACACGTTTCTATTTAAACTAAGTCTGTTTAGTAGAAATCAGAAGTGAAAGATACACAGCATGCAACTAAACTGTTGGTTTTCCTGGTTAGGAGCCACTGAACAGTGAAGACGATGTCAGCGAGGATGAAGACCAGGAGCTGTTTGATACAGAAAATGTTGTGGTGTGCCAGTATGACAAGGTAAGAACAGAGAAAACTATGCGATTCTGTATGGTTGTGACTAAAGCCCTGGCTGATTCCTCTGTGTGCGTGAGCTGAAGAGGTTTAATCCCATAAAACGGCGTCCATCTGCGCTCTACGCCCCCGTCTCATTTCCTCTCTCCTTGTTTCCCTCCCCTCAGATCCACAGAAGTAAGACCAAATGGAAATTCCACCTGAAGGACGGGATCATGAATCTTAACGGCAGAGATTTTGTCTTTTCCAAAGCCACTGGAGACGCCGAGTGGTGAGGAGGGAAATGTGTGTGTGTGGGGGGGAGAAGCAGCAGGAGCAGGGACTCTGAACTCCTCCTGTCCAGCTAACAGACAGTCCAACATCCTTCCATACTCTGTGACTGGAGAGGCCTCCAGAACTCCTACTGACCCAAAGGATTGGGAGGTAGTAAAACCTGGGTGTCGGCCTGGCGGGGGGAAATAAAAACACTCAAACTAGGCCTTGTGGGAAGAGAAACCTACAGAGGAAGAGGGAGGATGGGAATGAAGCGTCGGCTCTCATTGGTTTTCCATCTTCTCTGCTTTTACTTCTCGACAAAATTCACTAAAATAAGCATTTCACATCAAACAGGTGTAGTGGACCAGGGTGAGGCGACCCGTCTAGCCACAGAAGGACCGAGGCTCTTGGATGACAGATAACCTTTCTAATGCACTGTAGTTTTGACCTGCGTCTCCATTGAAGGTCCAGACTTGGAATGTTCTGCCTTTTAGGATCCCGACCGCCTCCTGGCTTCTGTGTTTCTGTTCGTGGCTCATAGTTCGTCCTCATGTTCTGTCAGAAATGGTGCTCTAGATTGTTTTATGTAGTTGATCTGTTTTAGATTTAAAAAAAATATTAATGAAGGGTTAAGAAAAAGAAGGTACATTTAAATTTACCTGTTTAAAAAAAAAGAAAAAGCTTATTTTTAATATATAAATCTCCATAAATCGGACTTAGTTATTTTTCCTTCCTCGCTTCTCTGGAGCTTCATTCCATTTTCCAACCCAAATAGAAATCATTTTTACATTTGTGTAAACGGGATGTCTGCCTTTCTTTTTCCTCTTATTTTAATTCCCTGCAGCCGTCTAAGGATTTGCACTGTCAGTTTATCGACATGTTGTGAGGTCAGTCAGTTCCAATAATCAATAACGGCGTCTTCTGTTCTGTGTGTGTGAGACTGATGCTGGGAGCCGTGTGAATGTTTGCATCACTTTTCCCCTTAGTTATGTCCCCCATGTCATTATACCCCAGTGAAAGCAGCCAGGATGTCGTCTCTTTATCTATTTATTGCTAAAAGTTTGTGAAATGTTCTGTTTTTGTTCGGCACCAAACTGTGCTCTTATTCTCTCATAAGTGTTCCTTTAATTTTTATTTTTATTTTGCTTTTCTCAGTCGGTCGATTGAATGCTAAATAGCGCTGAAAATCATTTCATCCACTCTGTTCTCCTGTGCTTTCATTATACTATTTTAAATTGAAACATTTTCTATCACTGTAAGTTTAACTTTGGGATGGGGGGGTTGTGTGTACTTGGGTTTGTTTTTAGTGCCCCGCCGCAGCAGTTTGAAATAAAATGTTTCTTGACTCGTTCTCTGACCTTTATTTATTCAAGTCCTGTGTCTCAACTTGTCCTGCATTTTTCACTATTGCCTTGCTGTCTCATAAAAAGTGTCCTGCATTTGACTGAATCAAGTAAAAAAAAAAAGAATTCACATCTTTTCCTCAATGCAAGGAAAGCAGAGCTGCGCTGGCTGATGCCGCCATGACAACCCGCACATGATGCTCTTAAAATGGGGAAATGCTTTCAGTTTGCAATGAGGGCGGGGTTTAATGCTAAGAAACTGCTTAAAAAGCTGCATCTGACCCTCATTAGTTAGGTTGCCAACTCTGAAAATTAAATAAGGGATGCATCTTAGTCATCTTATTTCTTCCTTTTATTCTCTGTGCGATTTGATTTTTGGAAACATGTAAATCAAACCTGAATCAGCTAATTTTGTTAATACTGGACAGTTTATTTATTGGATAGTTTGCAAACCTACTCGTAAACATCCAAGTTGTTCATTTTTAATGAGATCCTGTCACCCCAGCTTCAGTAAAGATCAACTCGTCTGCAAAGCTTCCCCCTTTACATGATTTCCAATGATTCGCTACCAGCATTAATTCCTATCGCTGGTTAACAGTGTTGGACCTAAAGTTTGAGTTTTAAGCTTCCTTGTTGAAACCATCTGGTAAAACGTAGAAAATGTTCACCTTTTAATTGAGATCCATTATTTAAATGCAATATAAAGTATTGATGTAGCCATATATATAAACCTAAGACGAGTGTCAACAACTGGGAGAAGGTGTCTGGTCAATCCTGGTTCCAAGGATGAATGAACAATAAAGGTCCTGTATTCAATGGAAAAATGCATTTAAGCAATTTGGTGCTACTGCACAAAAAATGTAATTTTTTAAAAAGATTTTTACTCCTTTCCTGGCATTATCAGTTTTGGACCCCCGCCAAAAAATAAAATCTGCATCTGAGCTAGGGTTAGGGCATTAACATGCTTCCTGTGGGGATTTTAGCCTAACCCAATTGTCCTTAAAAACTGAAGGAGGCAAATAGTTGTGAAATATTTTAACTTCTCAGCAGCAAATTCTAAATCTAGCTTTTATGAATTTGGGATTAAATCTTCACCTTTTGGGGCTCATTTAAGTTCAATATTAGAGATTATTTTTTGCTAAATCAGGACTGAAAGCCTTTTTAAAGTGCTAGTTTTGCTGTTTTTATCAGTTCCTGTATTTGGTCCATCCATCCATTTTCTTTACACTCTTAATCCTTAGTCACAAGGGGTGCTGGAGTTTATCTCCAGCTGTCTACGGCCGAGAGGCGGGGTCCACCCTGGACAGGTCACCAGTCCATCGCAGGGCAACACTGAGACAAAGAGGACAAACAACCATTCATGCACACTCACACCGAAGGAGAATTTAGAGAAGCCAATTAACCTAACAGTCATGTTTTTGAACTGTGGGAGGAAGCCGGAGTACCCGGAAAGAACCCACGCATGCTCAGGGAGAACATGCAGAAAGACCCCGGGAATCAAACCCAGAACCTTCTTGCTGCAAGGCAGCATTGGTTCCCACTGTTCCACTGAGCAGCACCTGTATTTTGTCAATTATTTCAATTTTCAATTTTTTCTCTATTTTGGCTGTTCCTCTATTTTCAATCCAAAGTACTTTAATCTTATTGATGCTGCGTCTCTATTATTACAGGTTATTATCTGAGACTTCATTGAAGTTTGTTA
The DNA here is from genome assembly GCF_000732505.1 of Cyprinodon variegatus. NCBI lineage: Eukaryota > Metazoa > Chordata > Actinopteri > Cyprinodontiformes > Cyprinodontidae > Cyprinodon > Cyprinodon variegatus. The sequence continues at coordinate 208,229 of NW_015150732.1, forward strand.
GTGAGATTAATAAATGGGATTGTTCTCTAACGCTGAATTTAAAGTGCTTCAGATTTCTTTAGATGTCATTTTATTTGCTAATTCACCCAAACTATTCATACCTCCTACACTAATAGCAGTTCAAATATCCAACCTATCAAATTCTTTATTAATTTATTTCTCAAATGATCTGTAACAAAGCTTTTCTGTATTCTTGCAGATTAGCCCAGACTTTGATCTGTCATGTTTGAAGTTCATCATGGTTCTAAATCAGATCTAGTTATTGAGATCTTTAAGAAACCAAAATCTCCAACCATCCAGGCCTTTGTCAGCGCTTGCCTCCTCGGTAATCCAGCATCTGGCTGGCAGTCTGGGTGCTCACTCTGCCTGCTCTCACAGCTTCCATCTAAACCACCTCAATCCCTCTGACTTTCTTTAGGGTAATCAGGAGAAAAGGTGTGGTTGTGTTTGGGATTACGGCCGAGTCAGAAACTACTTGAGGATTTCCCCCCCTTGATTGTAAATGGATTTTCGAAGGCCTGTCTCCTCTAAAAAAATATCTCTCTCACTTCACATGGGTGTATTCCTCCTCAGACAGCGCCAGTGCAGGAGTAATGGATCCCGGGGTGCCTCTGATGAAGTGGCTCTTCTTGCTGCTCCTGGCCACTTCAGCCTGAGCTGCGGCCGAGTGGGACTCATAATGAGACCCTGGAGATGTTTATCTTTGCTGTTTTTCTGCTTACCAGTCAAATCACAGCTACTGCCAATCAGTGTTGCATTTACAAGACTGGGAGCAGGATTTGTTGGCTGTTACCGGGTGAATTTACCACGGTTTAAAATAAAAACAAAAATTGAAGTATCCGTTCCTGACATTTTATTCCTTCCCAAGATTCTGCTTCTGAATTATCCGAGTCTAGAGCTGGGAAACGGCGGCCTTACCATTCCCACGTTAGTCTGATTGCAAAAAAATATTGGAATCCTTCAAACTAACATCTTGGTACTGTAAGTTAACTTTCTAGACATATTAGAGCTTTTGAAGCAGGTCTGTTGCAGGTGAGGCAGTCTGCTCATATTTTAATTTAACAAAACATCTCAACCAGTTAAGCTGCTTGTTGGACCTACAATGGTGGTCTGCAGAGTATGTCAAGGTCAATTAAAGGTTCTCTAGCTGCAAATAAAGCTCCTACCATGAGTATTTTACTACTATACTGCTTAAAATATGACAATCCATCACAGGTGAATATAAATCTTATGTATCATTCTATTATTGTATACTGAGGCTGTTCAGAGTTATGTATCCAGTTATACATACAGGATGGCAGTTCCCTGGGGGACCCATACAACTCTTTTTACATGCATGATTATTGCAGCTATTACTTATTTGTGCACATTAGTTATGTTTTTGATAAAAACCCTTTTCGTTAAAATGCTCTGTTTGGTGACAGCATATTAAAGCACCAAACTCTGCTCTCCAGAGCAAGTAGATTGGTAACCCCGCCTCCTGCTGTCCTCTGTCTTGTCTGCTGTCATGATTCATGCAGCTATTATTTCAGACAAATGAAAAATGCAGAACAGATAAGCAGATCATGGCTTGTCTACAGTGAAGGAAGGACTGTGTTATTTAGGCCGTCGCCTTTTTGGAAACACAGGAAGGAGCAATTGGTTAAGTGAGATTAGTGCTTGGAAAAAATCTTTCATTTCTTTTGAGAAAGCATGAAAAGTCAACTGAGTACAAAACACTGAGAGGAAAACAAGAAAAGGGACAAGAAGAGAGGGACAAAATATAGAACAAATAATGTTTGTCTATTCTATTAAAATATATCTGTATAATGGGTCTGTTTTATGTGTTGTCTTCTTAATTCAGAGGGCCCCAAATGTCCTAAATCCGCCCCTGCCAGGATGATTATGGAAACGTTAGTGGAAGGATAAAGTGTGAAAGAAAATAATCCTGCCAATTAGTATATAGATAAAATGTGTGTGTCAGTGTTAGGCTTCAGTTAAACCTACCAGACAATCTGGAATGTGAAAGTTCTGTTATTTGTTTTGGTTGGGGCTCTTTGTTCAAATTAGAATAGCCCACAAGGAAGCCATCTCCACTGAGAAGGTGTCCTTGTGGGAGAAGGTGTGTAGCAACCTTCACACAAATGAAGGGCCAGACTCTAAATCAGAGACAACATGGTTGCCCAGTAGAAAAATAAAAAAATTCCTTGATTTGGAAATCAAGGTTCCAAAATCAGCCTGCTCAGTAGTGCAGTGGGTAGCACTGCTGCCTTGCAGAAAGAAGGTTCCGGGTTGGATTCCAGGCCCAGGATCTTTCTGCATGGAGTTTGCATGTTCTCCCTGAGCATGCATGGGTTCTCTCCGGGTACTCCGGCTTCCTGGCACAGTCCAAAAACATGACTGTAGGTTAACTGGCTTCTCTAAATTCCTCCTTAGGTGTGTGTGTGTGTGAATGGTTGTTTGTCCTGTTTGTCTCTGTGTTGCCCTGCGATGGACTGGCGACCTGTCCAGGGTGGACCCCGCCTCTCGCCAGTAGACAGCTGGAGATCGCTTTATCCCCACTCAGGATAAAGCGTGTCAGATAATGGATAGATGGTTACAAAATCTGGAGGACTAGAGAGGCTGAGGATCCACTTTGCTTTAGATCCAATGTAAGTGAAGATTCAGGGGGCTGTTTCATCAGCCCACAGTCAACTCACCCATTTAATGGGGGGATTTAAGAGTTATTCATGCTTCTTTGTTTCGCCAGGCTTCATGGAGATTTTTTTTCGACCCTAAAGACGGTCCAGTAGCCATGGTGGTTCTGTGTTGACAGACCAGTACAGGGGTCTATACTGAACCCCATGAAGAAGCTGAGAAACACCAGAACCAACAATGATTATGATCTGCTATCAAAGCAGCCTGAGCTCCTGCGACGCCTCAGTGGAACCACAGGCTGATCGCCTCCACGCCTCACTGATTCACAGAAAAGGAGTCCAACCAGGCACTATATTTAGTCATCTCATTCTGATTACAATCTGAATTCTTGTTTGTTCGTCTTTTTTGTGTTTTTTTTTTTTTTGTTTACTGTAAGCCAGAATCATTGACAGTACTTTAACAGAAATCTTTTTTTTTTAATTTAAATATATCTGTGGAAAAAAAATCAGAGAGAGAGCCTATAAAATTGATAGACCATATTCTAATATGCTGAAATGGATCAATAGAATAAAACTTTAGGATAATTTGTCTAAAGCTCCTACATGATAATTTGTTTTTGCTTTTTTTCTTCTTTGGAGCACGTCCAACTTTTCTTTTAAACAGTAAAATCAAATGAAGCTGTTGGGGAGCACTCAGAGGCTTTCTGAACCCGTTTTTATGGAGAATCCCTTGGTGCTACGTCTGATCTGTCTGTAATTACCGGGGCTCACAGCCCATATCTGGATGTGATGAATTCTCTTCAAAGCTTTAAATATTGTGTTGCATTCTTGCTCCTTACCTCAGTTTTGTGCTTCCCATTAAGCATATCCTGAGAAAATTAAAAAGAGTAAAAACAGCTCTTTGTAGGCATCAGCATTCGATCAATTAGAACCAGCCTTTATGAAGCTTTGGATACTTCAGGAATGTTTTTAAATTCTTTTTGCTGCATATTTCCCATTTTTTCTTTGTTAGAGAAGACAGAAGAATTTCACCTATGCTTTCCACATGTACAGAGTATCAGTGGAGGTAAAAACACAGAGTGGGGTTATTTTTATTTTCATAATATCTACAGCATGGCTTAGAGTTCGTTAACTGTGATCAGTGTTTATATTTTGTGCAATAGCTGCTGTTGGAACACTTTGATCTAGGAGGAAAACTTTTGTCTGTAAAATATTGATATAAACTGCAGATCTTAGCATGCAAATCTTCAGGTTATGAATTAAAATCCAGCTTTAAAGTCCAACTTTTTCTATTTTACACTGACATTATATATTTGATATACAGCGTCTCAATTGGATCATGTTTAATTCTTTTGCTCCTACTGTTTGTTTTTCACATTAAAACCAAAAACTGAAATATGCTTAATTGGTTCATTTATGTTAGAATTAAACCATGGAAGGAACTTAACCTACTGTTTGTTTTTTTTGTCTTTGTGAATCTACAGGTTGTCTTTCTTTATAAAAAAGACTGAAGCTCACTCAGAATGGATGGAAATTGTTTATGAACAGGAGTTTTCAAACCTTTCTTGTGATTTTTGATTGGATTTAGTTCTAGACTTTGACTAGGCCACTCCACTGCGGTTCGGAGCTATCACCGGCCTGCTGTATGGTGAACCTCCTCCCTGATCAGGTTTTCAAGTTTTCACTGGTTTTACTTTATTCCATCTTCCCAAACCATCCAAAAAGTGCCCCTCCCCCAAACTATGATTCTTCCAACACCATGTTTAGCAGTGTGGGCCGGCAGTGTTAGTTTTCGGCCACAATTTTAGCCAAATATGTGTAGCTAACCAAAAATGTTCTCATGTGTATGTAAATCACTACCTCTGGAACAAGCAATTCCCTTCTAAACCAGAAGGTGGCAGCAATGATGCCATCAAGTAGAAGGTTTTTAAAGTTTGTATATTAACCAAAAACAAACAGAAATCCAGTGATTTTTTCCAGTAGCTTCATCTGTTCTGTTTCTGTTTGGCTGTGACACCATCCTGAAGAGAAATATTAGCTTCGCTGCTACCATCAACACCTTTGTTTATAGATGTTAGAACTTGGCCTGTTTTTCTGACTGTGGCTAACTGTCTTTGCTCTCTTTCATCCTCTGCCATGGGAGCTGGCTCGGAGCTTTTCTGCCTGGATGCGTGTTTCCTGGATTGAGTCTCCTGTGGAGCTGGTTGACAGTTACCCTTTGTATCTCTACTTATTTCTGTATGTCTGCTTCTGTCTCCTCGAACCCCAGTCGGCCTCAGCAGATGGCCGCTCACACTGAGCCTGGATCTGCTGGAGTGTTCTTCCTGTTAAAAGGGATTTTTTTCTCTCCACTGTCGCTACAAGCATGCTCGGTGTGAGGGATTGCTGATGAGTCGAAGAATCGATGCAATCAGCTGGTTTTCTTTAGATAGAAAACTTTGAATCAGTTTGACTGAATGATGTGGTTGACTTGTCTCTGTAAAGTGCCTGGAGATGACACGTGTTGCCAATAGGAGCTATGTTAAATAAACTGAATTGAAATTGAAATAAATTAATTTAAACAGCACTGATGTATAAATATGCACATAGCTTTATCAGGAAGGAACTTAGGAAAATCTGGTCTGTTTTCAATGATTTATTTGAAAAATCTAGATATCGTGCTTTGTTCATTTTTCCTGTTGGTTCATTGTGATCATCAAAGATGGATTGTAAAAAAAAGTCTTTGGTATCTATCAGTCAGTGCATATTGGTCCCTGCCTGCAACTCCTATGAACATTTTCTTGAATCTCATCACCTTCTTCTTTACACAATTCCCCTGCATCTTTCTACGGTGGCCCACAGGTTCAAGCATGCAGCAAACATCTAAATCCACCATAAATAATCAAATAAAATGCAATCAGTTGAGTGTGATAAAAAGTTATCCTGTGATCAGATTATCCCACCTGAGCTGGGGATCTCTGCAGCTCTTCCAGAGTTACCATCAACATTTTTCCTGCTCCTCGGATCTAACCCTTTCCGTCTACATCAGAGTAAAGGCTCCCTAATTGCTATGGCTAGCAGACTTTTCTATTTTTTGTTTGTAAACCAAGATATACCATTTTCTTTTTATTTTTACTTACTGTTTGCACTACTTTGCAAACAGTAAGTCCCAGGAAACGTGTCTTTTGAGGTTGAAATATAACAGGATAAAGTGTAAAAGGCTCAGTAAGCGAAACCACTTGTGAATGAACAACTGTTTTAACCAACTAAAACTCTTCTCTCCACTTTACTCGTCACCTGAGAGCTTTCTTGGAGGAGCAGGAGCTTCACCCTGACCGTCCAAGCTGAGCGGCTCATGGAGCAACGTAGGGACTGACGACATCAAGCCACTTCACACTCCTCAGGTCAAGAGCTGGATCCTTTTCCAATTCCTCTTTTTCTCCTCTTAGAAACTTAATCTGTTGTTGGTGAGGTGCATCTTGGGTCCTGCCTTGCTTATTTGGGGAACAGTTCAGGTAGAGGTTTATTTGTAATAAGGGGAAAGGAATGATCGGCGGGTTCTGAGAACCAGCAGGAGGAGGAATTTGAAAATAAATGCAGTCTCGTTTGGTCCGCTCACCACGGTCTGTCCATTAGACTACGAGTCTTCCCATGTTTCAGAGAGAAATTACACATAATCCCAAACAGGAAAACACTAAAGTTCATGCCTCCTGCTCCAACACCTTCCAGTCGTTCTGTGTTTCTCCAACGTTTACTCCTACTTTGATTTCAATCTTCTTCGGCATGGCAAACCGGGGGAACCATGAGCTGTAGGTAAATAGTAGAGGTCTAAAAGAGGTCCTTAAGAGAGCAGTCAGGCTCATCATCTCCTCAGATCTCTTAGGCCTGTGTTTAAAAACTGGATTACTAGTGTAGACATTTGGAACATATAGATGTGGAAAATATTAAGCTGTAAATGACGCCCTGTTAGGATTCTTACAATCTGACTCAAGTATTATTATTAATCAGGTGTGAGGACTTCTCTTTTAGTGAAAATCTTTGGAAATATCCTTTACAAATTGAAAAAAGTATTACCTAACAAGTAAAGTTCTTTGCAGACAAGATTATAGTTATATTTGACTTAAGCTCCCAGTAAAGGCTAAGCCATCAACAAAATTGTAGCAGAAAAAAAATCCATGGGAATCTAAAAGGAAAGGCACTTCTCCTGGAATCTAGGAGTGATTACTAAATCTGCTCTTAATCTCTACAAGCTTACGTATGATGAACAGAAAGCTTTTCCTTTCCAGCTGTTAGACCAACAGTTCATGTCAGGAGTTTACATGCTGTGATTGCGGAGCTCGATGTGACTGTAAGCTGTGGGTTTTTAAATATGACCGGTTTTATTTTTCCTGGGTGGAATATTTACACAACAATCAGCTTCAGTGTTTAAGTTACCAAGATTTAGGCCTAAAGGCTGATGTTGGTAAATTACATTGGATTTCTTCTAATCCACACATTTAGTTCATATAGACATAGACTCTAGTTAACGTTCCATAAGTTGTGCCTTAGTGGATTGACTCTGGACTACCTGTACTCATCGGCATGGTATAATCTATGCTATTTTTCCACTTTTCTTCTCAGAAATGTCAGACTTCCACTAAACTTGTTGGTTTTCTGACATAAACCTTTAAGTTACAATCCAAGAAACCAGATGAGGACTTCTTAAAAGCAGCTTGGATGTGTTTTTGGTATCATTAATATCAACCATTTCATCCAATTCCTTAACATTTTATGAAAAGACTTTTTGTATTTGGTGTTCAGATGTAGCCAAGCAACCATCAAGGCTGAAGCCAGTCCTAAACTGTTGGAACACCATTTTTCAGAATGAAGCCAGCTCCACAGCTAGACAGGGTGAGAGGCTGCAGCCTTTAGGAAACAAGCCTTTGCTCTGGACAAACTGATAACGACTCGTTTCTCTACTGTCGCCTCAAATGCACATATTAACAAAGGATAAATACACAGAGAAACTGCATTACCTTTCAGAGAAACATCTTATAAAGAATTAATTCATAACTTTATAATGTTGACAGCAGGAGAACACACTTTCTGCTCCAATGCTACGCTGCTCTGATGTCATTTTATTAGCATGTAGGAGCTAAGCTCTAAGGAGCTGCTTGTCAAAGGGATGTGCATGCATGCATGGCCGGTGTTCTGTCAGAACAGCACGCACTGTCAGATCGGCATACAGTGTTCTAATATGCATGCACAACAGAGAATTATTCCCACATTGAATATTAGCAGAAATGAAATGACCAGCAAATACACATTTCTTTTAACTTTTAAAAAAGAAAATTAGCTTTGATTATACGGTTATTTCAATCTGAAAAACTCACACTAAGAGAAAAGACAATAAGAACAAATTTATTTATACAATTGCTTGGTCTTTGGCGCTCAGACCTCGACAGGAAACAAAGCACTGAATTTTGATAGATATGCATGAACAGGAGCAAAGAATAGGGCTGTTTCCCCCCAGGCCTGAAACTGGTGGTGGAGTGGAGATAGAGGAAGTTGGTCAGTCTGTAGACTGCTGGTTAGCGAGACGGTATGATGAGCTTTATGGGGAGATCCAGTGGATTGCATGAGCTGATACTAGGGACCTGGAAGATGGAAGTCCAGTTGGATAACACAGGGTGAGAGAACCTGTCCATGATGAGCAAGCATGGAGCGACAGTGGAGAGGAAAAACTCCCCCTTGAGAAAGAAACTTCCTGCAAAACCAGGCTCAGCATGGCGGTCTTCTGCCGCACTGGTTAAGATGAGACAGGGAACGCAGTAAGAGTCCGGGAGGAATGACACTCTGATGAAGCTTTAGCTACCATGGTGGAGGAGGGGCTGGAGGTGGGTTGTAACCAGGTCATCTGAATGAAGTCATACAGTGCAACCACCTCCTGCCCACCAGGAGCAGATAAGTTGGGGATCAAAGGCCTTTTAAGATGAAATATGGATGCTGATTGGCTTTCATGGAGGTGTGGTTGAAATCTGATTGGCTGTGTCGTAGGTGGATGCAGGAGCAATCCGTTTCTTCAGTTGAACTTCCGCCTAGGCTCTATTTCTTGGATGCAGAAACGGCCAGACATGATTAAAGTTTCCAGGATGTTGAGAGAAGAAGCCTCTCTAGCTAAAACCATCATAGTCAATATTCATTTTAAATAAGTTACTTTAGTAGTAAAAAATGTGTGTGTGGGAATTTAAATTTGGTTAGATTTTACTGTCATATTTAAAACCATAGAAATCATTGGTTGTGGTTTAAATTGTGACTGTAGATAAAACTAATCGTATGCCGATCTGACAGCGAACGCTATTCAACAAACAACAAACTAGAGAACAACATCAATAGATGGTGTGTGACATCACACCTTATTCACTTTAAAGAGGTAACTTGAGTTCTTCACATCAATCATTTTTAATTCTTTCTAAAATAATGAATTATTGATTCCTGCTCCTTAAACTACTGGTGTTAGTATATGCATACATTTACTTCTACATGAGTATTCTTAAGTAAGTGTATGAATTTTTATTATTATTATTTTATTATTATTTCAATCATAAACAATGGTTCTAAAGTGTGAGGAATAGTTAACTCATAATTATATATAAACCCAGCAAGTCTAGATCAACATTATTTTTTTAAATATAAGAAATGGAACTGGCTCCTCTAAAAAGATTAGAAAACAATGTAAAAGCATGATCAATTCTGGAAAAACGAAAAGAATTGTCTTTCTGAAAACATATTCAGTTTGAAAAATGTATTACCATTTTATTAAAATCTTCAAACCTATGGGGGGTTATAACTATGAAACCCCTTTTAAAACAGTGGAGTAGCTCTATGAATGTTCTCACAGGTATTTTGACTATCTTTGGTGACTAACTTCAAATTGTGTAAGGCCTCCTTGCCATCCCTCTAATATATATATATAAAACATGTATTTTGCTTCCCCTTAAAATTAAGGTGTTGACAACTTCTTTTAAACCTAAATATACCATGGGTGTGAATAGGTTTTGACTCCGCTAGGCTGTTTGCATTGGAACAAACACATACATACTGTCATTAATGATATGATATCTTTGTTTACCTAGGCTGACATCCCCATTTGACCTCCCACCACAAAGTCTACAGCAGATAGAACAGAACTCAACTAGTATTTTATTATCTATATATATCCATATAAAACAACATGTACTGCAAATACTTACATCTATAACAAACTGAACAACACAAACATCCAGCAGAACTCTGTTTATTTCTCAGAAGAGGCAGATATCAAACAAAGAAAAAAAGTAATTTTTCCTTATTTCTCCATGGCATTGTTTCATTATCTGCAGAGTTGTGAATTTAATAATAAATGAAACTGGAGTTTTTCTTATTTTAAATAAATGGTATAACGTTTACACAGCTGAACAGCACTGAGCCAGCAGGCAGTTGAATACAATACCTACCTTTAGATAAAGGCCTCGATCAGTTGAAAATAAAATGATTTATTTACAATATTTCACTTATACTGAATATATAGAAAATAAAATACAAAATCATGCTTACTTTCACTTTTTTTGAGCAGTAAATATTTCTAAAAACGATTCTAGAAAAGGTATAAAAAATACAGAAGACTAGAACTGAAACCAGAGTCTGGTCTAGAATGAGGGGTCTTTCTGTTAAACATTTCAACAGATCAGTCCAGAAGTATTTCAATGCTTCCTGCAAATGAGTCTTTCTCTGCTCACTTCCTGAAGCTGATGTCCGACTCACGTGTCCGGGCCTTGGTTCTCGACGGGACGTGTCTTTGGGTTAATTCCTCGATGGTATGTTGGTCTGGAGAAACTCTTTAGGGTGATTGGTACCTCTTCGTGACCGATGCTTCCACCTTTCCGAGCTTTTTCTCTCCGCACCTGAGAATTCCCGCTGCTGCCCTTTGACGAGACGGTCTGACCTCTGAACAGCTGCGCTTGCTGCTGACACAGACCCACTTTGCTTAGCAGGATAAATATGTCCCCTCTGAAGGCCTTTGTGAAGATTGCGTACAGGAATGGGTTGGCACAGGAGTTCAGGGGGTAAAATAGCACCAGTAAAATCTTGGAGTTTGATACGGTGATGAGGGGCCGGTTTAGCGCGGCTGACAGGGCATAGAAGGAAATGGGAGCCATGCACAAGAAGTCAGTGAAGATGAGGATGGCCATGCGCTTGGCAATGTTGGTGTCCTTGGACCCAGAGTGGTACTGAGGGTTGTGCACTGTGCAATAGATCTTAAAGTAGCAGGCACAGATGACAAAGAAGGCTAGTATGTTTAGCACCAACACCAACAAGATGTAGACCTGAGCTGCTGTGGACTGGGTGTCCATTGGGAGACATATGCTGACCTTCTGGTAACTGCTCACTCCAACCAGTGGCAAAAGAGCCAGAAGGAGGCAAAGGATCCAGCCAACTACCATTGCAGCTGCCGCATGGTGTAGGCGGAGTTTGCGGTCAAGCCTCATTGCAAAGGTGATGGCGTACCACCTCTCCAGGGTGATCACCGTCAGGGTGTAAACGGACAGCTCGCTGGCAAAGACGGTGAAGAACCCAGCAAGTCCGCATCCAGGGCCAGTCTGCCAGTCAATGGCATGGTTGAAGTACTCTGATCGGGTGTGGAGGTCTACAGAGGCAATGAGGAGCAGGTAGATCCCCATGCAAAGATCGGCGAAGGCCAGGTGGCACATGAGGAAGCGAGACACTGAGAGCTTGTAGTGGCTGGTGAGCAGCACCAGGAGAACCACCACGTTTCCTAAAACAGCCAGCAAGCTCACAAACCACACTGACACCCGCAGGAAACTAAACCCCATTATGTCCTCACAGGGATTAAACTCATCGGGCACTGGAGCACACGCCACCTCCCCTCCCTCCTCGCACACCACATAATCGTAGCGACTGTCAAAATCTTGGCTGTCGTCCTCCTGGGGGTTCTTGAGGGTCTCTCCAAATCCCACTTCCCCGTCTGGCTGTCCTTCAAAGTAGGCGTGGTAGGAGAGGCTTCCATAGAAGTCGCTTTTCCTCAAATCTTGCTGTAGTTCTCCGTGACCTTCGTTTCTCTGCTCCTGGCCTGGAACCGTCTCTACGACTCCGTCCCCTTGGAGGGATGGCATGCTCAGGGGCCCAACAGAGCGCTTGTGGTAATGGTCGTAGAAAGCGGTTAGGTTACAGATGATGTACTCCAAAAAGCTGGAAAACACAAAATGCTATTCCATAAGACTGAGCCAATAAATGATTTTCTAAATAACACAGCAATCTTTAACTTTCCCACATTTTGTCATGACACAACACCACAATTTAAAATACTTTGTTGTGAATTTTTTTGGGGGGCCAACCGACACAAAGTGAAAAGAAGGGCAGCATGAAACTCAGGCTTTCGAGTTTTGCTTCAAGGTCAAGAAGTTGAACTTTGCTCTTGTCTGAATAGAACACCTTCACATTTGCCACATCCTCTACATGGCATGTAGCAAACTGCAGAAGTCTTTTTTTTATTATTTCATCTGTGGATTTTTTATGGCATGGAAAAACAGTAATTCTTAGGTAATTAGCTTCCTTTTCCTGAGTTTTAAAATGTCTGCATCTTCTCTGCAGTTACCATCAGCCTGTTGGCTGCTTCTCTGATTAATAATCACCTGAACAATCATGTTAGATCGAAATGACAGCCAACTCTAGGTAGGATTACATTTGTGTCATACCATGTTCTTGTTAGATGAGATATTGATAGTTTGGCATTTAAAGGTTTTTGAAAATCTTCTTTTCACTGTTGATCTGAGGAAATCAGCAGTGCTTTTGCCTTAAACTTTCCAGGTCTGCTGCCCTGGAAAGATTTCTTCTTAGCATTTTACGCTTCTCACCCACATGGAGACACTTGGTGTAATAGAAGTATGGCATCTTGAGACCCTCTACAGATATTAAACTTATCAATAAAAAAGGTAATGATGCAGCATATTTAAATGTTAAAATGCATTAAAACATAACTTAAAAAAAGGAAAAGCCCGAATACATAGATTGTTAATGCCTTTTGTATTACTATTATACAGATGATTAATAGCTTTTTTTTCCCTGAACATTTTGGATTGCAACCAGTAGTTTGGGCTATTAGACCGTTTTAGTACTTTTTTGTGGGTCAGAGATGGAAAAGTTTGTGAATCTCTGCTTTAAATAGTTAACATTATTGCCTCCTTCATTTTAAACATATTCTGCTCCCCATGAGCTCTGTTTCTTAAAAAGCCAAAAAGCCCACTTACTACTTTTTTTTTCCTTCTGCTTCTTTCCTTTTTTTGAAAATTCTGGGCATGATGGTTGATTTACTGTTCTGTTGGTTTTATTGATTACTTTTAAGTGTTTAAATTCTAAAGACTTATCTTATTTCAGTGAGATGTTAAAGCCCTAAACTCAACTCTCTGCCATCAGCCGACCAGCTTCTGCCTGTCCTTAAAGCCAGGCCAAGTTCCAGAGGTGATAGGTTTCTCTGTGGCAGCACCCAGACCGTGAAACAGTCTTCTCTGAGTTCCCAGATCAATTAAAATCTAGACTAAAAAGGTATCTTTATTTCCAGACCATCAATACAAGCTGAAATTAAATGACATGCAGACGGACCTCTGAATACAGTAGGTTGCACTGGGTTTCACATCGTGGAGTCTGAGCAGGCTAAATGAACATGCACTTTCTTTCTTCCCACTTCTTAATAATAGGGTTGTCAAAAGTATCGATACTCAAAAAAGTATCGATACTGAAACGTTGTATCCGGATACAATACTCGTTTTTAAAAGTATCGATACATTGCCACCACCAGTGGCACCTAAGCAGTCATTCATCTAAAGAGCAGAATAGAGGACAATGCACTTTCAGAACACTGTGTGATTGAATAATTCTCCGCACTTTTCAGTTTCAGACTTTTTTTGTAAGAGGTGCAGCTGCTGAGAATTATTTTTGTTTCTTAACCGGTTTGGCTAGTGTCATTGTTATGTGTGCAAAGCATAGCCAAGGAAGGAACACTTAATTTTAATTTTATAAGTTTTTTATCAAGCTTGCTTAATATTGTGCACAGCATACAACCTCAAAATATTGTTCTTATTGTTTATTGTATTTATTTATTATATTTTATTTATTAATGAAAATATTTCTGTAGAATTTTGGAGTCTTTGTTTTTAGTCTTGTGGTATAGAAAATGGTATCGAGTATCGAATATTTTCCTTAGTATCGGTATCGAGTTGAAAACTTTAGTATCATGACAACCCTACTTAATAATGCTCTTTCTTCTTGACCTCAGTGGAGATGCATGTTTTTGCAACTTGCTGTTTGCATGGTTGCGTGAAAGGTGGGTGATTAAAGCCTTCATAAATACAGATGAGGAGGTGGGAGTTCTGTTTTTGCAATGAACCTCTTTCAAACAATAACATCAGCGAGTGACACTAATTACAGCTAGAATATAGGTAAAGACATCAGAGAGTTGATTTAATCAATGCCAAGATCCACATTTTACAAGTGCAGTAACCCCCATTCAATGTGTGGGATCATCCAACCTTCACAATATGCACACACTTATCATAAAACACTCCATCATTTATCTTCTTAAATATAAAAGCTCACCCTCGTTTTTTTTTTAGGTTTTTGAAGCCGCAGCAGTGGCTCGGGTAGGTGAGATCAGCGGTGGCGAGATGCTTAAAGGCCTTGATGGGTGGCAGTTTCTTGAGGGCCCAGGCATCCCGTGCCTTCAGCTCCCGCAGGGAGCCCATGCCAACAGTGGGCAGGGATGTGATGGCTGTTTGGGAGACATCCCTGAAACAAAGCGAAGGATTATACCACCTGAAAATAATACACAGAGAGCTTCACCAGGTTTGAACTAGAAGATGTGATGCATTGCACAACCGACAAATTAAAACAACTCATATCACTGTGTTCAATTTTATATGTCTGACTGGGGTCATGACACGACTGCAGTTAACCAATCAGTGGTGGCTTTCTTACGTCAAAAGGAGCGGATTGTTTTCAGTTGCCTGGTATGACGGTAAAAAGAACAGGACACACAGAAATTCAGTTATCTGTAGCTCTTAACAGAATTAAGGAGAGTTTTGAGGAATTTAAGTGGTTTCAGGACAGTAAAAAAAAACATTAGGGTCCCTACATTTACAGCTTTTTTTTCTGCTCTCCACTGTAAACAAAACACTACTATGATTTTTACTGCTTTTACTGGAACACCTTAATGGAGAAGAACATTTTTCCGACATTACCCTTTTTCTTATGCATTTTTTTATCACTTATATATCACATTTAACACATTCAGCAGGGTCCCTACAGCATAAGGCAAGTTAAATTCAAGACTTTTTAAGACTATTTAATAGGGTTGGGAATTGAAAAGATTTTCACGATTCCGATTCCCTTTTCGATTCTATGAAACGATTCGATTCTTTATC
>NW_015150732.1:224457-233110 GCF_000732505.1 Cyprinodon variegatus
AAAAATGGCAGATATCAACATGGACAGCTTAAAGTTTTAAGTCGGAGAATTTCATTTGCTTTCTGACCAAAGCACATGGTATTAGACAGTGAAGCATAGTGGTGGTGACTGTTTTGCTGCGACATGAAAAGACAGTAAAAGGCTTTAATCTCACACAGAGGTTGCGACAAAATCTCTGTTAAAAGAGGTCGGTTTCTTTTGAGGACAGATCAAGGTAGAGATGCATGACTGATATATTCAACTAAACAGATATTCAAAAGTCAACCTAAAGTTTTAGGGTAAGAAGAGAGAAAAATGTAGCTGTTCGGTTGGAAATCAGAGACCATGGTATGTGACGTGAGATGTGAGGGTTTGCATAAAAGTAAAGAGCTTGATGTTTATAATGAAAGAAGGGTGAAATAAATAATGTTTAGTTTAAGATTTATTTAGTTGGGTTTTTAATAAAAAATTATATAATAAGTGAAATGATTCTAAAGGTGACTTTGGTGCGATCCGTCACCACGTAGAATGGGGGGTGTGATAAGTCCAGAAAGCTCACTGATAGCCTAAACAATACTTTCCATCTGTTTCCTCCCGTGAATTCCTCAGTCCATCATCTTTAAGTAATTAAATTTGGTATTTATTGAGCGATCATGCCAAAGCCAGGCCAACCTCAGTGGGACAGAGGACATGCAGGGTTGGCAACTGCACCAACATCCTGTGTAGTCCCACAACCAGCGGAGTTCTCTTTTGTTTTCTTTAGATCCCCTAACCCCTCTTAATCATTAATTTGATAAAATAAGAACCATAGCTCCATATTTGAAAAGAATTTGTCCTTTTGTATCCCCCCTCCATCCCACCCCCGCACAAACACTTCTCTGTCCTCTGCTCTCCTTTCCTCTCACGGGGCTCATTCTGTGAGGCAGTACAGATTCTAGTGTAGGTCTGATTTTGTCATTTCCAGATGTTTAACTCATGACCTCATGGAGGTGACCTCACTAAGGACATGTTCCTCTGTGGGACAGAGGTAAAAAACCTGCAGTTAAATATATTTACTAAATATGATAAAAGGTGGCTACAGCTGAGAGGATTTGTCATCAAAGACGCTTTGATAGGAAGGAATATCAAAAATAACAGCAACGCTGTCCCAGAGATTCTTCACCACATTTGCACACAATGCGTGTCAGGTTCCCCTGTCCCACCACCACAGCTGCAGGGAGAAAGGTCTCTACTTGATCCTGTCCTGCAGACATCACTCATCTAGTCTGCACATCATGAATGAGGACTTTGTTTTGAATTTTCACAGTAACTTGAAACAGTGTGAATAATTACCAGACTAGAGCTATTGGTTACTGTTTCACTCAGCTTAAAAGGTTTGCCACAATCGCTTAATTTGAGATGATTAAACATTTCTTTCTACATTTTTAACTTCTAAAATATGTGCTTATAAAACAAACATATTATAAATGTGTTATTTTCTCAGGAGTATAGTTTTAAAATAGGCACAAAGGTTAGAAATACTTATTTTTGGTCGACTAATTCTTTTTCCTAACAATGTTTTTTGGCAATAATATCTTAGAATGTCTGAAACCATGTTTATTAACCATTGGTGGCATATTTGTGACGACTAACGCCTACCTTGTACATAGAAAAGTGTGATGGAAGTTGGAAAAAACAAGACATGTTTATGGGATAAGATAACTGAACCGAATTTTTAAGTCCAAAAACATGAATGTAAGATCTGTATTTATTCTTGTTGTCACTTATTGTATACCTGGGACATTCAATTCAATTCAGTTTATTTATATAGCGCCAAATCAAAACATATGTCATCTCATGGCCCTCTACGATCCAACTAGATCATACAATCAAATTGATTCAAAAATATCTATCTAAGGAAAACCAGTTGATTGCATCGGCTCATTGACTTGAGTGCAATCCCTCACACTAAGCATGATTGTAGCGACTGTGGAGAGGAAAAACTCCCTTTTAACAGGAAGAAACTTTAAGAGGAACCAGGTTCAGTGTGAGCGGCCTTCTGCCGAGACTGACCAGGTTTCAAAGAGACAGAAGCAGAGATACAAAAAGCAACTACGTTCTAAACTTGTATATTCACAGATTAAACATCTGCTGTTACCTGATGTCACAACCAGTAATGAATACAATTCTTAAATGTATTCAGATTTATTGAATTATTTTTACAAACTCAGACACCAACACATGTTTTCATTGACAGTTATCTTACCACCAGATTTACAGCCCTGCAGCTTTCTCCTATAGTTTAATTCAATTCAGTTAATTTGAGTTTATTTATATAGCGCCAATTCACAACACAGCACATCATCTCAAAGCGCTTAAGAGAGAGACAAGTTAATCAGATTGGTTGAAAGTTTTTTTATCAAGGAAAACCAGCTGATTGCATCGAGTCAATAGCTTTGTTTACATGCACAACATTCCTCTGATCCAAACTATATCTTGGTTGATTGGAATTTTAAAATATCTGTTTACATGAACACTTAATAAATTATCTGTTAATAACATGTGTGTTTAGTAGATGTACCAAGCTTTTTGATCAGATCAAATCATGTGAGTGTGAGCAGAACTGTCTAGTTTTCTGGAAACATTTTAGTAGTAGTGGACCTTTGTCTCATCATACTTTTGTTTATGGTTGGTGTCAACAGATCAGGGGTATCCGTAATGTTTATCCACACATTAAATGTAGAGCCACCTCCTCCACCAAGGAGGACCAGCAGCAAGTAAGTGAGGGTCAGTAAAGAGGAAAACATTGTGCTGATGTTGCACAGATGCGCAAAGGAGATGATTTTACTCCAAAGATCAGAACAGGTATGTACATGAACACCAATCAAAATGCCGATCGGAAAAAACACCTCTGTCATTCAGAATCAAATTTCTTGTGCAGTCGGACCAAATTGCATTATAATCTTCCGTCTGACACGTTTACGTTATTCATTTTTGATTTGATCAGGCCTTCAATTTGATTATCTGTATCCATATAAACATATTTATTGCCTTTTAAGACATGCTCCTCCTAGATGATCATTGACTCTTCAGCAATCCCTCACACTAAGCACACATGCAGCGAAGGTGGAGAGGAAAAACTCCCTCCCAGGTTGCAGCAGTTATGATGAGACCAGAGTGACCATATCAACAGATTATCTGTTGCATTATACCATATCTTCTTCTTGCTGAGTCAAGGTTAGACTGAGATGATTGTTGGCAATTACACAACTTACAAATAGAATGGAAGTTGCTAGTTTAGACTGGGCGATATATTGTAAGCTGAGTGGATATACATACGGTACAGTATTAATCTCGTTATCTTTTCTTTTTATAAAATTCTTATAAAAATCAGCACCTCTTAATCAAAGCTTTGTCCGAAAACATCAAACGGGCCAATTTCTTTTAACAAACAGCTGTAAATAATAAAAAAATGTTGAAAAAAAACACATTACCAGTAGGCGATGTCAGTATGATGTTACCATATGACAATATGGTAACATCTTATATTTCTTAAAAAGAAATGTCAATAGTTTAAGGATTTTAATATATTGCTCTGCTCTGGTTAGTAGACTGATTTGGGCCTGATTACATTTTTAATTCAGTTGAATTCTGACCTGCCTGCTGCCAAACCATTATTTTTGTATGGAAATAAACATCAGAGTAGCGAAAAACATAATTTATTATTATTAGCTGCTAACCAGGTAACAATTTATCAATTAATAATTTAGTCAATAATTGATAATAAAAAAAAAGTGTATTTAATATAAAAAAGCTTACTGGACTAATTCTTTCCCACCCAAATTGCTTCCCACTGACATGTAATGGTAGCTCAAATTCTGATAAATAGTTGATTTTCTGAAGCTTACTCACAGAAGTGTGGGGCCACTGATGGCTCCTGCAAAAGCCCGACTGTCCATCTTGGTCAAATACTCATTCCTGTGCAGGTCACTGGATAAAAATAAAAAGCACAATAACACACTTTTTAGGACAGAAGACATTCTCCAGTTTTCTTACCTGCATGACAAAATATTTTCTCAAGCCTCATCACTGAACATTCCTCCGTTTTCTTTTCTCCCACTAAATGGGTGAAACATGACAGAAGGTCTCACTTACTGCATGTTGTTGATTCAGATTAAACAATATGAGATATGAAGGTGCTCTCCTTAAACATAGAGCAACTTCAGACACATATCCCAGAATAATTTAAATCTAATAAAAATAATAGACCAGTGAGGGGACTGTTTATCTTGGTCAAGCTGTGCAGAGATCAGATCGCTTCTCGGAGGAAATCAGACTCCAACACAAACACCCATGTGGTAAGACTCACTAGTTACAGACTAGTGGTTTAATTGGAGACTTAGAAAGACATGAAGACACAGTATGTGTTGCAAAATGAGGAAACCATCTTGATTTAATATTATTAATACCTCATATCCTAAACATGCAGGTCCCAGGACCAAGAGGTAAACAGATATAATAAAATGTTTTTATTATAAGAAATATAGCAAACCTTCCAACAACCCTTATGTTGGGAAATAATTAGCAGCTAAAGACATGCTTTCTGATATTTTACTTTTCTTTTTGTTTAGCCTATCAGAGGTAGACTTCAGAGTAATAAAGGATCCATCATGATCCGGCAGTAATCAGTAAAGCAGCCTTAAGTCTGATCAGCTCGCAAAATATTGTCCTCAGAGTTGTGGATTATTTTTTTGCCTTAAAACTCCCTCATGGACACCATTTTTTTAAACCACACACGCAGACATCAACTTAGATGTAGTTTTCCTTGTTTGCTTTATTATCTGAATTTCTTCTTGATGTTCTTTTGAATTATTTTTGTAGGATACCCTTTCACAATAAGAATCATCACTTCATCATCACGTTTTTCTCCAAATATCGTGTCAAACTTAAGACTGTAGGACAAATCTGATCCCCCTAAAGGTCTAAAAAGGCATATCATGTCATAAAATAAAGACCCAAATTAACTGAAGCCAAGCAGAATCACCAAATATAAGTTTAATACTATTGTTTTTCCAATAATCAATCATATTTTAAGTGTTTATACATACACGTGTAGTGGTTATAAGTATTACTGTAGTGCACTGGTTACACAGGTTCTAAGCAGCCTATAATGAGTTGTTGCATATGTTTTCAAACCTAAAATAAAAGATAATTTTATGACAAAGTATTATGCTTTATGTAACTAAAATCATAAAATTAAATAATTAAAACATTCATTCATACAGCTGCCTTTTTAAAGACTGGATGCAGTCGCCGAATATAAAATTACATTTGATGTCCTTTCTCTGGATCATGCCTTTAATGTGTTGCTTTTATTAGATATTTTAATCCACTAAATGTTTTCAGACTAGGTTATGTTTAAGTTTATTCATATTTTCTACAGATTTGATAGAAATCAGGTCAAGATGCTGTGAGGTTGAACCAACAACTATGGTTTAAAAAAAATGTAATTGAACTAAAGGGGAATACATTTTCCAGTTTGGACTTTTTCTTATTGCATTCTTTGTTTTCAATAAATTTAATTTGAATCAATAAAGTGAGACAAAAATCAAAACCTAGAGAAACCTTAAAGGAAGTAAAACAGGCTATACAAACATATCACTGATTTCTACAAATATAGGAGTGGAGATCACAGGGTACATTAGAGAAGATCTCTTTCACTCCTCTTCCTGTTATCCATGTTTGATTTTTTTTTTTTCACTCACACCCAGAAATCCAGCTAACTAATCAAGAGCCAGACTCTGGTATTTCTGAGTATATATGAGACCCAAAGAGAACCAGCTTTGATCACTTTGCTTTCATAGCATGATTTTTGGAGAAGGACACACACGTCCCAGATGTCAGAGGTGGCTTAATCCAAGCAAAATGGTATTAAATGTTATCCTGGAGAAGATGCAAGGTCCCTAATTGAACTGAAACCCCAAATCAGAAAGTTGGAATAAACCTGTAGGCAGCTTCAGGACACTAATGCCTGACAGGGAATTACTGCATCATGTGTTTAATTCTGCATTTCGTAATTGATTCCAACATCTTCCCCTTTACATGTATGATTGTTTGTGTGCTATTCCTGAGTGTTTAATGTAAGAGAAAATCAGCTTTAGTAGAAAATAAAGAGAGTTTTCCTACTAATTATTTTTAAATACCACCAGTGTAAAGAAAATACTTAATATTTGTCAGGTTCAGTGTGTAAAGTAACAGCATTACATGATAACTGTTAGAAACAAAGATTGTAAGGTCATATTGTTCCTTTAATGGTGTAATCTAAGTAATTACTTTTCTCCTCTCAGTAACAAAGTTACAATAAAACACCTACAGAAAGCAATTATTCTGTGCTGCTTTCTCTGGGCGCTGAGGGTGGTGAGACAGAAGCACAACATCCAACTAATTACAGATAAAGTGAGAATCCTTCTTGTTTCAGGTTGCTTTTCTTTGCTTTAAGTTAACATGAATTATACTGCAAGGAAGTCTGTGTTCAACAATAATGATCTGGTTATGTTTCAGGGAGCCCTGGACTACAAACTGACTTTTTTCTCCTTTTGAAAGGTACAAACAAAGGATACTTGTTAAGAGATGTATAGATTTGATCCTGATTACACTTTGAATAGACAAATAAAATGTAATCTTTCAGTTCAGACAGAAAAGGGGAACGAAGTTAGTGATAAACAGGAGGACAGTCGCTGTGATAAAGTCACGTTCAGTTTTAATCAGTGCTGGAATTTATATTAAATTAATTTGTCTTCTCATTCAAAATAAATAGAAAAAAATAATTTCTAGAGTTAAAACTCAAGCATTTATGAGAGGCACCTGATGATCCATGGGCCCAGGGAAGCATTTAATTTGCCCTTTTGCTTGGATTAACTAATCATCTGGATATATGAACTGTATCAGCAATCCTAAAACTGACCTTAGCACATAAAAGTTATTACATTAACCAAAAAAATCATAATACTTAAACTGAAGAGGACAAATGCTGATGTGGGGCAAAAACTGTCCCATTTTATGTGTTGAAATGAATCAACAATGAGGCTTTTCTACTGAGAAGAAAATAAAAAGACACTTACACTCTCATTCATACAAAAAAGGAAAAAGAAATCCAGCCAACCATAAGTTAATATAGCTTTTAATTAGTCAAAAAACAACAAACAGCTCAGATGGGCTCATGGACAACCCACACTGTAACAACAATCATCCCTGTTACTCTTTAGATTTTTAAAACAGATATGAAGGGTACTCCAAAGTGAGCCCAACCTGTTTTAGCTTACATAACTGGCTAAGTATTGTTATTTTAATGGCCTCAGATGATGAACTTGTGTCTGTACTAGTGTTGCACCGATACCGGTACCAGTATTAGGAGGGGCCCCGATCCAGCACTAAAATGATGGTATCAGTATCGGCGAGTACCAACAAATAGGACACCGATAACCTTTTGAGAACCAGAAAAGTTTATTCAACTATTGTCACCCCTTCCAGGTAGGCAATATAAAGTTCTACTGGATTTACTTTTTATTAGTCTTTTTCCTGCTTCACAAACGTAGGCAGCAGCTTGACAAAGCCATGATGGCAATTATTGACATCCAAGTAGTATGCAGTTCTTCATATATTCAAACACACATCATTTTCAAACAGAGGGTATCGGTATTGGCTGATACTGCACAGCCCTGTACTGCACACAGGCAGGTATCTGATATCGGTATCGGGGCCAAAAAATGGCATCCCGCAACACTAGTCTGTAATTGTACTGTTAGATCTCCATGCTGCAGCTGATACAATCAATTACAATGTTCTCTAGTAAAGGGTTAAACATGCTGCAGGAATTAAGGCAGTGGCATTAGGCTGGTTAAGTCCTATTAGTTCATCTGATTGCAGTTTGTGTTTAAAATAATTTTTTTTCAAACTCCAGGGTTATTTGCGGAGAACCACAAGGTTCTATATACACATATATATATATATATATATATATATATATATATATATATATAGATATAGAAAATGTATATATTTAGAGAGAGAAAAAGTACAATTGTCAGACCGCTTGGTGTATACTTTCCCCGCTATGCTGATGATAGTTGGCTATATTTGTCCTGCAAGCATCGAGTAAGGACTGTGACCTACCGTATTTTCATGACCATAAGGCGCACTGTACTAAAAGGCGCAGTCTCAGTTATGTGTGCCATTTCTGTATTTAACACACACATAAGGCGCACCGTATTATAGGGCGCGGGTTTTATATACAGGTACATATCCTCTGCTTCGTTTAAATACCTCTAGTACGTATTTAAAAATAGAGCGGGAGCAAAACTGAGTATGTTTGTGCTTTATTCATGTATTTATTACAAAGTATTAATCAAACCTGGGAGCTGGCCGTGAGACAGACACATCACTGATGACACAGAGCGCTGTGATCACTCCTCTGAAACTGTTTATTGACGCATAAATTAACTGCCTGCAGTTTAGATTGTACCAGTTAGTTCTGACGCGGGGCTAAAGCGCTTTGCTGCTCTGGCTGCGCGGCTGTAAAAGTGGGTCTGATGCGCGTTGGGCGGAGCTACTCTATCCTTTCTTTGCCTTGGAGCTATATTTGCTGTGATCATTGGGAATAAAGTCGTTTTAATATGCTTTTAAGTAAGACAATCCA
>NW_015150732.1:234544-243172 GCF_000732505.1 Cyprinodon variegatus
ACAACGTACAATCCTCTGTCAAAAATGGTTTTTAATTGTTAATTTCCATGCTTGAGTGAATAAACTTAAGTTTAAGTAATACATAAATATCATCCTTCTATCAAGGCATAAATTAAAGATCTGATGGTTTTGGTAGTTGTTTGGTGAACTTGAAATCATCATGGCTTTTTAATATTGCTCTTTAAATAAGTTAAATAAGCATATTTCAGAAATATAAACCCTTTTATATCTTATCCTACAGGAACTGATGATAAACAAATGAAAAACAGTGTTTAACAATCTTTAGATACTGCTATAAACACTTACATTTGATTTAGCTTTGTCCCATTAAAGGCGTGACGTTGTATCTCTCTGAATCCATTTCCATACAACAATCTGGAAAAAAACAAGCTATATATTAATAAAACATTAAAATTGCTGTAATACATTTTCCTGAATGCAAATAATTTTACCAACAGAGCTCAGAGGGATCAACTTAAATTCCAGTAAACCTGTCTTAATTACTGTGTGTGTCATTTTGAGGCTTTTAAACCAAACATTTAGCTCACTTCTGCACAAACACAGACGTACATAAGTGAACGTCTAAGTATTTGTTTGTGATTTTAGTGTCAAAGTGAGAACTTGTTTTTGAAATGAGGTCACAATAAACATGAATTAACTGGTTTATTTATTTTTAAGAATTAGCTTGTATTTAGGAATTAAAAAGCAATGCGGCTGAATAATCTATCCTGTCTATGTTTTATTGTTATGTTTAAATCTGTGCTTTTTCTACACATTTTTTAAATGTACATGTTAAGATATGTAGTTGGTGTTAGTAGCTCACACAGTCAGAAAATCGCTTGTGATGCCCTGGAAAGAGTTGGCCGGGATCTCGGTAATGTAGGGATGATTAACAATTTCCCTGCAAAGGAGATACAGAGAAAGGAAAGGAAATTGAGTTATGCTGTCAATATCAACCTCTTTTGTTGCAAAGAGGCAAAGAATAGGTGGGAGCTGATGATCTGGGTATGAAAATTAGATTTAGGCAATAAAGAAGAGATAGCAGTTTATTAAATATTAAAGTAGAGAAGCAAAAAAATATGAGTGCAAATTTGAGGAGATTATTTATGACAGAGAATGTATTCATTAAGTGGTGTTTCAGCACTTCCATTCAAAACTTAAACACAATCTTTTTTTCTGTTAACTTTTAAGCTTTTAAGCTTAAACACATTTACAAAATAATAAAATCAAGGTTTTTCATTACTTTGCTAAAGGAGGCGACAAATACTTTTCTTTATACTAATACTTCCTTTTCTGGTACCTGTTGCTCACTGAAATAAGAACTCCTGAAAAATCCTTCTAGTAAAGCCGTTCTATAATATATATCTGCATGCAATTTACAAAAAAATATCAAATTAACAAACAACCCCTTTAAAAAAAACATTTAATGAAAAAGAAATGATAAAATCTATATGATGTTGGATCTAATGTTTTAAGAATCTGTTCAGTCGTTTGAAGGAACCAACTGTTTCTGTGTGAAATTATAACATTCTGATTTAATAACAGAGATTCTGTTTTTGTAAATTTAAAATAAGATAATAAGACAGCAAGCTGGGAAAATGTGTTTAAAGACTATTATTGATATAATTTAAATGCTACAATCGGATTTATGCTATTGCAGCTACAGCTGGCAACTTTGGCAAAAAGTATCAGGTTCATGGATAGCAGGCAATTAAGAATGTTGATGAAAGAAGTGCATTTTGTTTGGTAGCTCCTTTAGATATAGTTAAGGTTGTTGAATAGTTTGAGTTAATATTGGTGAAAAAACTGTGCATGGTTCTATTTGTTTAATTAGAAGGTAAAAGGTATTAAAAACAAGAGAGGATGTCCACCTCTTTTGACACTTTGATAATCAGTGGTTTCAAGAAAGTTCTGGAAGAGTCCAGCGTTGGAAAGCAACCAAAAAGTTCAAGTTTTCTGTTAAATCTGAGAAAGTATCTGGTAAACAAACATAAAGTTCTAGGACTGTACACTGTAAAGTTTGGGAAGGTGACTTAAGTCCACCAAAACAATGATTCTACTGTTCAAACCAATTTTACAAATTCAAGTGTAAAATATATTGAACTGAATCAATAATAAAAAGTATGATTGTGGTGAAATTAAAATATACACAGGGAATGCTATTGAATCATTTTGATGTTATTTCAAAATAACGGTGTGTTATTGAGATTATCAGCAAATATGTTAGAATCAGGATTCCACATTAGGCCTAAACATCATCTTAACAGGCCTATTAGTTCCACTGTGTTTGATAATAGACTAATACTGCATAAATGAATAGCTGCTAATAGCCGTAGTACAAAACTTACAAAATGAAGTTCAAGTCATTTGAGTGGATGTTGTGTAAAGCAGGGAAGAAAGTCAGGCCAGTGTTCAGAATCCCCCTAATTAAAGAATGAGAAACACGTATGTTAAAAAACATTTTTTTATAATAAGAAGCACATTACTTAATCATTAAATATATAAACTAAATTAGATGTACAAAAAAATAAGAAAACCCCACTAAATGTAATAGTATTATATAAATCATAGTCAGTTTCAGATTTCTGTTTAATAATCTGTAAGAATTTGAATAATGAACACATCCTGCCTAACTAATTATTATCAATAGTAACCTCATTTTGGTTTTAAGGAGCATCTTGTGACATGTCAACTTAAAGCACTGGGACTTCTCTGAACTCAAAGCTGCCTGTACACCCTTTTATCTTATCTTAATTGCAGCTATAAAGTTGTTAATTTAAAGGCCTCATATAATATAAATTCAAATTAGTTGGTCCTGTAAAATAAAGCTAACAGGTAGTCTCAGAGGGGACTGAGGGAAAATCTAAGTTTCACAGTCTTTTTTTAGTCTTTTTTGCAGTTTAGGCCCTAGCACATTTATCAACCTTTAGACTGTTTTTGCTGGGTTCACAATACTAACCTGGGTCTTTTTTATGTATTCTAGGAAAAAGAAGATTCAGTGGTGAATCACTTCCTTTTTTACTTAGGAAATTCAGTTAGCGATTCTGTTGATGCCTTATAACTTTTGATAAAACATCTTTTTGAAATCCTGAAATGTCACTTTTTAAGAATGTACCACTGGTCGCCATTAGGGAACAAGGTAATGCATTGTTTTTTTCATCAAAGTGTTTCATCATTTATATAAGTAATTTGTTCAAGAAATAAATGACAAATGTCCTTTTGAAAATGTTCCATCAGAGATAAATGTCTCTCTCTAACATGCTTGGAGGAACAAGCTTTTTCTTTCTTACTTAATTATGGCTTCTGACTCTTAATGGCGTCTGACTCAGATTAATCCTAATTAATCGATTTTTTAAATAATCGTCATCTGATTTAGTAATTAATTAATCGTTAAATGGATTAGTAAATATGGAGACTCAAAAAAAATCCCTTGTACCTAAAAGAGTGACCAATTTAGATAAGTAATTATATCAAATTGTAAAAAAAAATATAGAAACATTTTGCATTTAAGATAAAAAAATATTTTCTGTCTGTCAATATGCTCTATCCAGAACTCCGCAAGTGGAAAAGTTTGATGGTCTTTAATAAAACCTTTGGCTATCCGATTATTTATCGAAAAAATAATCGACAGTAAATAATCGATTTGCAAGTAATCGTTAGTTGCAGCCCTAGAAATAGTGTTTAAAAAAACTACCCATGTCCTTAAAAAAAAAAATTTCTTTGAATTACATTTCTACAATAAGAAACACCACAGGTGACAAAAAAAACTAACTAAATAAATTTGAAAGGCATCTTGTAATATGGTTTAAAATGCGGTTCTGTTAAGTATATATACATAATCAGTAACTGTTTGACAAGTCATCATCAACATCATAAACTACAAAAAAGTCACACAGACTAAATATTTGAATAGAGACTGTGTTGAGTTTAAAACTGCACACTGTTCAGCTGTTACTGTGCTTTAAGGGGATAATTATTTTAGTCGCACAACATGCTTTTTGTTTATGTAAAATTCTTTGCACAGTTTTGTGCCATTAACAATAACTTTGCAGAATTATGCATATCTTCTATTTAAAGAGCATCGCAGGAAGGGTATATATGCATTCAAATATACATCAATGAATAAAAAGTGAAATCAAATTATTGCTTCTTTAAAGCACTTCATGTGTAAATCTAACTTGGTTCAAAAACTGTTCTCTGCAATGATTAAGTGAAAAAAAATTTAAACTAAATTTAAAATAATAAGGGAGAATAAAAATCAACAAAACAATGTCTGCTTTAAATGCCCAAACACTTTAGATAGAAAAGTTGCTTTAAGATGACTATCAGCTCTCTGGTATGAACTAATCTCCTTTCAACCACCTTAAACACTGATAATACTTGAAAAAAAAAATATATCTTTCACTAGATGCTATTAAGGCAAAGAAGTACATTCTAAGAATACTCACAGGTACTTAAGGCTTGGGAGATGCTTAAAAGCTTCTGGATCGACATATGACAACATTTTTGTGTTTCGTATCTCTCTGAAAAACAAAACAGGTTACAGATGATGGATATGCACATACTTTCTGAAGTAAACTAATTGCAAGAGTAATTAAAAGAATCCTGTTTCTCATTTAGGTTTTTAGGTCCTAAGAATTGGCAGCATACAAAGGGAGGTGCATCGTGCCAACATCCAAGGGAGGAAAAACTTGTAGATAGACCCCACTGGAAACGGGCTAATTAGGATTTAATTAGCATTTTTTTCCCTTGTCATCCACAGTAAACACCTTTATTTCTGCTATGAAGCTTTTACAAAAAAAATGATTTATTTTATGAAGAGATTAATACAGATTTTTTTTTAAGGCTGGTGACAATACCAGTTGTTTAGACATCAGTCTATCTGATTTCTAACTATTCCTGCTGAAAATTATGGGCCGAAAATGAAGCCTCTGTTGCTTTTTCTAAGCCCTGAGGGTCTTAGGAGCAAATTCTGCCTGAAATTACATATGTGACTTAAAGATAGCACAGGACCTAAACTGTAAATTGAAAATACAGTTGTTTGTATTCCTATGACAGAAAGGTATTAAGGAATATTTTTCAGGTGGAACAACTATTTTAAGAGTCACCGTATCTTATTTATAGGTGATTAAACAAAGAAACAATATTGAGCCTTGCCAATTTATTTTCCAAAAATAAACACTGCAAAACACCAGGGAACCCCATTGGAAACTCTGGATGAACCCTCTGACATCTTGACTATAACTCTAGCAAATTTGAACTGAATAAGTTGAAGCACGTTTGCTCCACAAAGGTTTTAGTGGGCAGAGTGCCAGGCGGAAATGTGATTTTGACCCTATGCCAAGGGTGCAAAAATGTATTTACCTACTTATGAAAGGGAATCTGGCAATAGACAAATATGCTGATTTACATTATTAGAGACCTTCTGCATAATACAAAGCCTTTGCTCCTAAGATTTAGCCATTTTATTCTTCTTTCATTCTTTTCCTAAAGTGATTGCTCAATATAACAAACATTTAATTTCAACATTTGTGAGCAGTTTCAGGATAATGTTCTCATTCTCAGAGAGAGAATTCGGTGCAAGGGGAATTTGCTTTAAAAGTATCAGTGGAGACCTGGGTTACATCAAACTAAAAATCATGCTTAAACTCCATAGCCCTAAACTAAACCACACTAACCCCTCATTCTTCTGTATGATATCATTCAGTGTCAAGTGTAAATATTGGGGTGCAATTTTCCACTGGGTTTCTAGATCAAATTCAAAACCAACCCAAACCACAGCTTGGCAGCAATCTCCTCTTAGAGTCACTTTGGCGTGCATTCCTTATAGACCGATTCCTGTGCACCTTGGAATAGGTGGCAATCTTCTATCCAGTCAATCTTTGTACATTGGCCCACTGAAATGCTTTTTGTTAAACAAATGGGAAAAATAAATCTACACACAGAAAAAAAAAACACCTTGGATTCTGAAGCTTCCAGAACATCTTTTAACTTGACACGGCCAAAGCTAACTGCCATCATGTTGGTGATCATAGCTGACTGCTGCATGTATATTTTTTGTTTCTTGGCCAGTATAATAGATATATCTAACAACAGTCTTTGGATTGACCAGTGTTGGGAACAAGGGAAATCCAGGGAACTCAGAAGATCTAAGATGTAAAGAGCTGCTTTCAAATATCTCTCCTAATTTCAAGTTATGCATGTGTCGGTTTATTAGCTGTTAGCCAGAATCTGCAGATGTAGTCAACTACTGTGTATTCTTCCCTTAGCTCTATATTGTGCAGATATTTTTATATCTAAAGAAAGCATATTCCAGGACCTTACAACTTTTTTATTGCTTTTTTGTACTATATACACTATTTTCATATTTTCTGTTGTAATGGCTTTAACTCTAACTATATAAGCTACTGGAACCAGAACTAGTCTAAGTTTATGTAAGTATAAAAACAGTAAAAGTAAATCCAATTGCCTAAACATATCAATGTGCGAATATCTAAATGCATGTTTTCTAAAAAATGGCTCAAACCTCCCAAATAAACATCCAAACATTCAGCACATATCCTGACTGTAATTGCAATAACAGTTGTGATTAGATAGGTTGTTGCACCTCTAAACCCCAGATCAAATGAGCAGTCTACAGCCAGACTGTCTTTTAACAACTAATGTTATAGAATCCTACCAACCCTGAAAAGAAAGCTGGTGATACTTTAAAGGAGATTTATTGCATAAGCATGTTGTTAGGTAAGAGGTATGCAGCTAAGCTGCAACTGCTACAGGAGTTTTTAACCAATACTCTTGTTGGCTTTGCAAATATAATAAAAATTGTGTGCATAATATTATTCTAATAGTGTTGATTAAATATAATTCATTCACGACAAACAGAATATTTTATTGTGTGTGTTTTTCATCGTACTGTAATTTGTTTTTTTAACAAGCTGAGATGCACACAAGGAAAATAATCAACTTTTACATTATTCTAAAGTCAGTAACTCATAAAATTAAGATAGATAACAGCATGTTAAAAAATGCCAAAACCTCCAAGTTCTCCTCCCCAGCTCCAGTCCTTGATCCACAGCTGCTGTCTGCCTTTAGCAGCCAGCAGGAAGTAGAACATTCATTTTTGTCTGGCTGAGAGAAACCTGAGAGAGGTGCCATCATCTGAGGTATGGCACGACTTTGTACCAATCAGTGGCAAATAGGCCCCGAAGATCCAAAACACACCCTGAGAACACAGATATAGCCCTCAGCTGGCTGTTTAAATTACTGCTTCTTTCTGTGATGTTGAGCTCTGGAATTTAGTAGCTTTAAAAGAGGGACAAGGGTAATTAAACTGGAAGCATCAGGCAAATGGGGATTCAGGTAATCCCATATTCATTTCTGTGGGCGCACTCATAGTTGCACTCCCTATATATTGACAAAGACCATTTTATGAAATGCTCTTGCTTGTAACAGGGAGTCAAACTGGAAAATGTTTGATTCAGAAAGAAAATGGAGCCATAGATCGATTACAAAGACACCAGATACTAGCTGCTGTTTACATTCTCTTTCCTAACATGCTATTAGTAAAAGCAAGGATAGCATTTCATTAAAAACATTGAGTTTTTTTTTTTTTTACCTGACAGACATTAAAACCCTACCAAAGTTTTTTAAGCTCCATAAATTTGTAAAAACCAATCTGTGCCTCCTTGATGGGAAGGAGCAATTTGAGTAAAAGGGAGGAACAGACTCCTAATGCGTCAGCTAAAGTTTTTCATTAACCACATGCAATCTCTGGAATTAATCCTTCTTTTTTTCTCCACAGAGCAAATTAAACAGTTTCATCAATACGGATCAAAAAGGAGGACTTCCCTTTTCCTTTAGCTACTTACATGTGGGTGATTTTCCTCAGGTTGTAAAACGAGTGCCTCTCCAGCCGCTGCAGCTTCTTATCCACATTTATGTAACTGAAAGACAGAACTAAAGCTTAAACCAAATCCATCATATAGCCTGCTTTCCTTAATATAATATCTCATAAAAATGTTGAGACACTGCTTAATCTTTTCATTTGACTTCTTACAACCCCAAGATGAATACAAATTTTGCTATAATGTTATTGATTAGTGCATAATTATGAAGTGTAAAGAAAATGACAAAATGCTTTTTATTATTTGCTATTATCATATACCTTATTTTCCGGATTATAAGTTGTAGTTTTCTTTTCATAATTTGACCGGGGCTGCGACTCATACTCTGGTGCGACATATGTGTGAAATTATTAACACATTATTATATCATTTCACATGTTATTTTTACACTAACAGGGTGCTCTAGGCCTGTATAGATAATAATAAAAAAAATAAAATCATATTCTACAAATTACAAGCTGCAAGTATAAAAATATCCAGCTGAAAATGGTAATTGAGTCGCAGAGAGAAAGTTTGGAGTTAGCGGAGTTATTTAAAAGTAACACACAGGATGAGGATTTCATTGGATTTAGTAGTTTGGAGTGATACCGATGGTTTGATAAACTTGTTAGCAAGTTATTTATGCTATAGTTATCTGAATAACTCTTAAGTTAGTGTTGCACCGATACCGATACCAGTATCGGACAGGGCCCCGATCAAGCACCAAAATGGTGGTATCGGTATC
>NW_015150732.1:243764-307079 GCF_000732505.1 Cyprinodon variegatus
TGTCCTCTGACAGTAGTCCACATGACTTCCAGCAGTTATTTATCCATCCATCCATCCATCCATCCATCCATCCATCCATCCATCCATCCATCCATCCATTATCTGACACGCTTGTCCCGAGTGCAGTAATTTATATTACTTCCATAGCATATGGCTATATAACTTATACTTATAACGTAACCACTAGTTGTCCTTTAAGACTCTCCCACCTGATTTTATGAATATCTGCTCTTCATCTGATTGATCTCTTAGCTGCTTATTCCTTTCATGGTAGTTTGGGAAGAGCACCATGATATTGTGAGAAATACTTTACAGGTCTGACTAGATGCTCAAGAGCCCAAATCTTGGGAAATTTCATCTACGATGCTATTTATTTTTTTCATGGTTTCCTGCAACCTTATCAGACCTTCATGGAGCACAGAAAAGGCGCTACATGAAAATACATGCACACTTATCTGTCTCTAAATTTGTAGAAAGATTGAGAAAAAAGTGTTTTTCTTTCTTCTACTTCACAACCATCCATTATAACGTAATATCTCATTAAGTTTATTTGAGTTTATTGATGTTTTTCATTCATTTAGTTCCTTTTTATAAAATTTTCCTTTGTTTCTAATGAAATATATTTACTTTATGACAATATATGTAAACCTCTGCTATGTGTACTTGAGGCTCACAGAAAACCTTTCATCCAAGTCCATCTCCACTCATGCAGCACTTGGACGTGGACTAAGCAGATGAAGAGCAAGACTCAAGCGCACTCAAATGTCACATTTTACTTTAACAGATAGACTCCACCCCTACTGGGACTCTAGCATTCTACTGGAGTAACTAGTGAACTTCCAAACCTGCTGCTGAACTGCAAAAAGCCCTTCCACATGTCATTAGGGTTTAGCAACTATACCAAGAAAGACAATATACGATGGATGGGTAGAGGGACAAAGGGTAAAACAGTTGTATAAGTTAAGTTGAAGGAAAAGAGAGACATTTGTGCAAAAGAATAGATGGATAAATATGAATGTATAAACCAGAAATAAAAATAAGCTCTTACATTCCTGAGATGTTTACCATGCTGGCAAACGCATTCGCCGGAATGGATGAAAGTTTGGTTTCAGAGAGCGACCTGGAAAAACAAAAAAACACAATGATGCTTCTTTCACTTTCTGGGTTGGTGATTGGCCTTCTCTGTGAGAGCATCAAACACATGAAACACTGTTCCCACAGATCTCAGGAACATCGAATCACTGAGAAAACTTCTCTTTATCAGAAAAAAGTGGCTCCTGGATAATCAAACATGCAGACATAATTCACATTAATCTATTTTTTTAACATTTTACTCACTGTATACTCCATCTTTTTCAAAAATATAAAAAATAGTATGTATCCGTATTTTTCTACAATATGATTTAACTAACAAGTGTTGCTAATGGACTTTACTTTTCACTAACTGTTAATTTTAACATGTCTTTTATGTACTGTATGTTGTGTTTATGTCTTGTCTTTCATGCTTTTACATTAACCTGCATGAGGTAGCAGATGAAAATTAGCCTATATTGCTTAATCTGGCATATTTATATTGAACCTTTTTGTGAACATGTCAATCAATATGAATTGTCCCAATTTAAATAAAGGAATAAGAAAAGAAGGTAGCCAGTACATCGTAGATCCCTTTCAGAGATCGATATCATAGAAAAGTTAAATTCAGTTCAGTTTATTCATATACTGCCAATTCACAACCTCTCATTTAAAGGCACTTTACATAGATAATTCAACTAGATCATACAGTCACATTGGTTCAAAGTTTTCTATCTAAGGAAAACCAGCGGACTGCATCGACTCATTGATTTGAAAGCAATCCCTCACACCAAGCATGCTTGTAGCGACAGTGGAGAGGAAAAACTCCCTTTTAACAGGAAAAAAACGTACAGCAGAACCAGGCTCAGTGTGAGCAGCCATCAGCTGAGGCCGACCTAATGTAAATACATCATGCCCCTCTTTATGTAAGTCATGGTACATTCCCATTGATATATTTCCATACTTCTCTTTATCTTCAAGGATCTTTTTTTTAGCTGCCATTAGTGCTCCAATTTGCTTTCTGTCTTATCTTAGGATTTTTATGTCCTTTATTTATTTTTTTATCTTTCACATTTTAAGAACTTCCATGTATTTTAATTTTCAGTGTGTTTGTGTCCTACATAATTCCAAAGGAAAATAGATTTTAAAAAATATATATAGTGGTAAAAAAAATCTGTATATACATGGTATTTCATGTAATCTTAGACGATATTTTTCCCTTTGGTAGTCTTAGGAATCTTAATAACTGTGTTAAAGGAAATTAGGGTTGTAGCCACATGTGAAGCTGTCGTGTTGAATTCCAGCTAAACAGGAGACGCAGACGTGATTAAGTCCATTCCTTCCTTTCTCAACTATAAGCATTATATAGAATATACTGCTTTTGAAAAAAAAAAGTTTGAACAATAAACAGTTAGCCAAAGCAAAGCTTGTTTTTATGTTCCTTTAGTTTGTCAGGGAAACAATGAACTAATTCAGAGACTGAGCTCTGGACTATAGGTCTAAATCGGACCCATCTGGGTGGACCCAGTGCCATTTGGTGGTGGACAGAGGGGGAACCCTGGCCCTCCTGTGCGCACTTTGACAAACTCAAACAAACAGAGGGACACAGAGCAGATCCTGGCACCAAACACCTTAGCTGGAAACAGCACGTCTTTCCCCCTGTGAGAATAAAGAGAAGACTGTCTAACCCACCATCTGGGTTTAAAGAAGAAACTACCACCTCAGGAAAAAAAAAGATTGGTTGTTGTTGCTTTATTTGATTGAAGGAGGAGCTGTTTACAAGGAGATTTGTCCCTTTTAATCTCAACTATAAACTATGCAGTTAAGAGAGCATGAATTACATATCATATGTAAAACCTGCGCTTTTCTGAAAGATTTAATCTCTCAGTTGGAAAGCGTCTTTCATAAAGTCCCTCATATCTTACCAATGATGGTTTGATATGATATGCAAGATGTTTGCCTAATTAAATGTTTATTTTCACTTATTAATAAGAATATTTTTTCTACACTGACATAATCCACATACACTTAAGTCACTGGTATCAGCCGGTACTGGAAAACTAGAGACATGAAATGCAGGTCAACACCAGAACTGGGCAAATAATTGTATTTTTAATAGAACTGAAATTTAACAAAATGTCATTTTCAAATTGTAGAGGTATGTGAGACATTACATTTCTCTCTCCAGCCCTTTAGGTGACAGTAATACATAGCTGGCGTACAAATCCATGCATGCAAGTCAAAGTAAGCTCTTTTCACACAAGGGTAACAACAATGGACTCTGAACAAGCAAGCTTTCAAATTCATGGAAAAATGAAATCTTGGAGAACACATCTACAAGCTGCAGTTAGTGAAAAAAAATCGAAATAAAATCACAATTGCAATACAGGTTGAAAAAACATGCAATTTTGACTTTTGGCGAAATCAGTCGACTTTTAAAGACCAGACCGAATGTTCTATTATAAATTTCAGGAAGAGCATTAAATCATCATCAAAGTTTAAATATTGATTTATCAAATTTACACGTTTTCAGTCATAAAACTCCCAGGTCTCTCAGAGACTGAAGTTGTCCACCTTTCTAAGTCTTTTCCCCTCCTAATCATTCTTGAATGGAGCTCGGCGGGTGTTTGAGAAATGTGCTGTAAAAGGTAAATATTGTACCTGAATGCATCGCCCAGACTCAGAGAGGTGTCATGCCATGCAGACCTTGAGCGTGTTTTGCTTTGCTTTCCACATTTCTGACTCCTACTGACACATGGAGTAACCTTCACACATAAATGCACCTGTACACACACACAGCGGTCTCATAGGAGAAAAAAAAACTGATCTCTGTTCTTGACTTTACATTTGGTTAAAATAAATAACTTTTTTTTTTGGCTAAAATATATTTTACTTTACAGCAGCAGATTTTTCTGTTTCTTTTTCTGAAACTTTCTGTTTTTTTTTTCTTTATTAATCATGATTACAAGTGTTATAATATTACATAAAAGGTTAATAAAATTGGTACGAATTTGTTAAATATAATTTTTATGTCCTACTGTAATTGAAGTCGAAGCTCAAATCCAGGAAAACAGACACACTTCAGTTCCAAACATCTAAAAGTTAAACCGTTTCGGTTGGCAATATGACTTCAAGGGACATCATCTTTGATTGTTCAATTTGAAAAAAAAAATAAAAATACTAATTTAAAACATGCTATGAAGGCATAGCTTAAAGAGAAAGCCAAGATTCATAACAGCTTACTTGGTATCAGATTTTTTTTTCAGAATAACCAGAATTGTTCGTTTTAAAGTATTTTTTGCAACTGTGTAATAACAAAAAATATCAAGTACTTAAGAAGTTAATGGATTGTTACTGTTCCTTCAATAGAATAGTTGGTTAATAATACAATTAGTTAACCATTGCTTTGTCTCTAATGCTGGACTCTCTAAAAAGGAAACCCTTATCATTTGAGCTTTCTTTAGCCAGATGCTTGGTTATACTGCTATATTTTCATACTCTGTTTATACTCTTTGTTTAGTGATAGCCTTAACAGTAAAAAAAAAATGGGTGTTAAAAAAAATCCAGAGTCAACTTATTTTACTATACATAAAGTACTAACCACTATACTGAGTGTAAATCTGCTCAAATGTTGGAGTTAATAGTTAATGATAAAAACTGACAGCCACGCAGTGTATCTTTTACTCTATATAGTGTTGATTATGTCATGATTCTGCCCTTTCTGGACTTTTTGGTTCTGTTTAAGTTGTCTTTTTGAGTTTTCAGTTACACTTTGATCGGTGTAATTGAAGTTGTATTCTATTTAAGCAGTTTTGTATTTTTTGAGTTAGTAGCAGCTGCCCCCTTGTGTCAGTCTCCTTTCCCCTAGCTCCCTTCTAGTTACTTCTATCCACACCTGCTCCTGATCTGCTGATTTGCCCATGTTGTTCCATATATAAACATCTTGGGCAGTTCCTCAGTGCTGGATTGTCTTCATTCCTTCGATTCTTTCACCCCCACAGTTTTTTAACTATAGTTAAAAACTTTAGTTTTTGGTTCCCGAGTTTCTTGTTGATCGGTTCTAGATTATAGCTTCTGTATTTTTAGTTCTTCATTAAATGTCTGCAACATACAAGTATCCACTAATCCTGACAGATTACTCCTCAGTCTCAGAGATGTCTTCTTGACTTTGACACTTAAATGAATAAATGTAGCTAACACTGGCTATAATGTAAACTTTACACTAATTTGGAGATGGACCCAATGTTAACTCAATGGGAGTTATATTAAACTCTATAGGTATTAAAGTAACACTTTTTTTTAACTGTAAAAACATTTACAGATAAGCTCACAGACAGAGAAAGCCAGTACAGAAATATAAACTCACAACCAATGGGCATGGCCTGATGAGGTCAGAAGGGGTCACATTTTCCTCACTTAGAACTCAAAGTTCCCAATGCATCATTTGCTTGAATATACTGGTCAATACGTGATCTATTTCGGGCTTATTTGGGAGATATTTTTACCCGAACAGTTTATAGTGCTTGGAGGGGATGCATTAATGTCCTTTGTCCTCCTAAGGGGTACTGGGTAAACTTTGGGCAGGAATGTGAGGAAATAAAAGTAGATACTCGGGGCATGTGTGTCAGTGAATTGAAGCAGTGATCAGGAGCTAATATTATGTGATGGCTTCAATGCAAAGGGTTGCTGAAGGATGAAGAGGCACTGCGAGAAAATACAAGGCAGGAATGAAGATTATGACAACATAGCAGAGAACTGCTGCTGTGGTCAATAAGTCAATTATAAAATAAAATAAATCAGAGGAGCTTTTCAAAGATTAGCAAGAGATTTATGATACAAGAAGAGTTAGAATGGTTTGACATGAGTCTTATTTAATAAAAAAAATAAATATTCTGATTTTATATAAAAGTATCTTGGATAATGATACCTTACTGTTTCTTTAACATTTTTTTCACATTAAAATCACTTTTAAATAATATTTTAATGGTTTTCATGTAATTGACCAACACCAGAAGGAAGAACTGACTATGATGGTTTTCCTTTTTTAGAAGAAATAAAATATATAATCTAGACAGTGTGGTGTGCTTGCTACCGTTTTGTAAAAATGAAGTCCTCTTCAAGCTTTTTGAATTCATAATAATTTAGTCATAGACTCATATCTAAAGATGAGATCAAAAAGTGTGGTGACGGCAGTCTACCAATAAAGAAAAGGTTCTGTAAAGCAGACTTTTTGAGAAATGAAACCGGGTGAAACTAAAACTTTTTCACTTGAGGAGTTCTGGATAGAGCATATTGACAGACAAACAAGTTTTTATCTAAAATGCAAAATTTATATATATATTTTTTACAATAATGGTATAACTGCTCTAAGTGGGTCGCTCTGTCAGCTAAAGGCACGTTTTAGAGTCTCTACAATCCAGTTAACCATTAATTGATTACAAAATTAGTCGACAATTATTTAAATCATAAATTAATCTCAATTAAACCAAATTAATTATTTCAGCCCTAGTAGAAACCCGTGGCAACTACTAGAAAAACAGAGATCTAAGGATCACAGGAGGAAGGATCGGTTGAAATGACATAAAACTGGTTTTCATGGAAGAATGGGAGGTAGAGATCTGCTGTTGAAAGAAAGCTACAAGCTGTGTGGCATTAGGATAGAAAAAAAAATGTCAGATGAGTCTGAAATTGAGCTTCTCTCACCCAATAATCTACTATTGCACACCACCTTAAACAGACCGTCTCCAGTATAATATGTATATTAGGATGGCTCAAAGTTAAGACCTAAAGGTCACTGAGAAGCTATTGAAAGACATTGAAACTAATGTACACAGAAACCCTCCATCAACTTTGACTGAACTTTAGCAAAAAATGGGTGAAAATGTCTGCATAATAAAACTAAATTTACTACTGTAAGCTGTTTAATTCAATCCCACAAAGTTGGGTTAATTAAAACATCACACCAACAGGCAGTCAGAAATGTTTCTGCAGCCTGCCTTGGTGTTACTGGAAGTTTGCTTTTAGAAAAAAGGGAGAAGAATCGGGTGCACTGTGATTTTTCACAGTTCTCTTGTCAATAGCACTTTGGCTCTTAATTCATGCCATTTTTTCCCAGTATATTTCTCCCATATGGGGTGCTTTGCATGGAACGCTGTAGAATTTTCCGTTACCCACAAACACAACTTTATGTGATCTGATTAGCCCCTCTTCCAACAATGATGATACCATCTGTTCAATTTCTGCAGGTAACAGGAAAAACAGCATGAGGCTGTCAATGCTTTTACAATAGAAACAATTATCTCTATCAATTTGAAGTCAACAAAGTGTCATCTGTTGATTGGAAAGTGGGCTTTCATGTTATCTTACTGTAGAGTCTGTGTGAGAAGTGCTGAAATTAATTATTCAGTGCCATCAGTGGAGTAGAGTTAAGGCAGCACTTACCTTGAAACTTTTTTTTTTTTTTTTTTGAAGACCCTTAAACATTTCACAGTAAATCAAAAATAACTTAAAGTTAAGTCAGGCTTGAGCACAGCAGAAAAAAAAAAGTTGAACCTGCCTAACACTAATGGACAGAATGATACCTGAAAAGAGAATAACTGCTTAGTAAAAGACGGCCTTAAAATCCCCGCGGGTGCACTTTGATGGAATATTATAGCGTAATGGTTTTTTCCTCGGGTTTAAGAGCGCTTTTAACATTCAAAATGCATGAAAAGAGACAGCAGAATGGCTTCTACAGATGTGTTTAGTACGCCTACTTACAGTTTCTCTGTGCTTGCTGGGAACCTCGGGAGAATATCAATGTCACTGCAGCAGATTGTGTTCGCTCTCCACTCGGAGCAGTTGCCCCTGGCCGGGTGGGAGTCACCCTGCAGCCCGGCGCAGCTGATGGGGAGCCTGAGGAGCGCCAGCAGCGCGCATGTTAGCACCTGCATGCTGGGGTACAGCTGGGGGGAGCCTCCGGTGTCCGAGCTGCTCCGCAACGACATGCACGCCTGCTGAAAATTGGTGGTGGTCCTGTGGGCTCAGCGCGCCTTGCAGGGGCCCAGAAGGTTGAGGATGCTGCGGGGCGGACAGCTGCACCTCTGTGGTGGGTTTGGAGGTGGTCTTCAACTTATTAACCAGAGGGTGGACTTAGGAAGGCAGAGTTAGACCCTCCACCCCCCATCCCATCCCCGTCCCCCCTCCTTCAGCGCTGCTGTCGCCAATACAGCTTTAAAATTATTTATATTTTGCGATGTCGCCTCTACTCATCCCACATATATACATTAGACTCAGTGTTTACTTCTGTGTATTGCTACCCTCTTCACTTATGTAATCTTTAAAACCTTCTTATACCAGATCCAATTTTCTTTCCTGAAAAAACATATTCCCTTTGCATGATTAAGCCACTACCATGTTTCTGTCAGGATTTGGTTGAGGTTTGTGGACCCAAATGCAGAGACAGGAAGGCATTTGGGATTATTGATTTTGAAAAATCCAAAAATCCAAATTCAACAAGAAAAAAGTTAAACCAACCAGAAAACATGGAGGCATCAGGGGGGAAACTATCACGATGAGAAAGACTCAGAGAGACTGAGTTGGAGGAGGTTTGACGAGGAACCAGCACTGAGGAACTGAACAGAGAGTTTATTTATGGGAGACCGAAACAAAGACAGGACTAACGAGCAGATTGGGAGCAGGTGTGAACAGAGCAGAACAGGAAAGGAGCTAGGGAAAAAGGAGAACACAAGAGGGCAGCAGAGGGCAACAAATAAAAACCTGAAAATAACCAGAAAACACAACAAAATAAGAATTAAACCACTAAAACTAGAAAACAATGAGCAAAGTAAAACTGAATACTCAAAGAAAACATAACAGAAGGAAAACTATGACAGTTTCATAGAGGTGGTATCATCTGGCGCTCATCGCCTTCAGGTCTGTTGGGTGGGTGTGCATTGATTGACAAGGTTGGTGCCCTTCCTTTTTTCAATTTCAAGGTGGGTACATTTCTATCATATGTAAAGTTTATGATGCTTATTTTGTAGTCCACCACAGCTTCAAACCTTTACAACTCCCCCGTGGTCACTATGTTGCTTTTTCCCCACATTTGTTCTCCAACAAACCTCTGAGGTCTGCATGGAGCAGCAGACATTAAAATTACACAAATCTAATTAGGTGACCACAGGTGGCCCCTGTTTTTGTACTTTTTTGAAAGGGTAGCATAGTAAATGGGGTCAATCTAAAGAATGGCGTAACTATCAGTAAGCAGAGACTGCAGTTGCGTATGGGCCCCAGACCTCTTAGGGGCCCCGTCACTGACACCTGGTAGGCCCCCTTCGCAATTGTGCGAAAATTCCTCTAAAAAAATCTACCTGATTTTAAAATGACTGCCCCGACCTTATTTATACCCCAACACATTGCAGATTTCAACATTATGGCGAGCCGATTAAACACAAAACCAATAGCTAAGCAGACAGCAGTACTTTTAATTACTATGTTAATAACTGTGTATACTTGATTAAACGGTTGGTAAAAAAAAAATATGCTCATATAAAATGTTTCAATCAGCAATAAATATCTTAAAAGAACTATGTATTTGAGTATTTTAATTTTTTCACCAAGACTTGGAATTATGGGTAATACAGGGTGTTATACTTCATATGGTGCCCACCCAGATAATGTTGCTTATGGGCCTATTGTTGTGTTGTTACACCATTGAACCCAAATGCCCATATATAACCATGTGAAATAAGCACATTGTGATGGTCTGTCACATGAAAGTGCTTAAAACCAGCCTACATTTTCATATCTGTAAAAACAATAGGTAAAGTGTGAAAGGTTATAAATACACAATAGTATTCCTCAGATATATGGTGGTCTATAGTTCTTCAAGGTGTCATCTTTAAAATGAACTTTAAACATAAGCTAAAACTCACAACTGCTAATATAAGTTTGTATTTTTAGACGGTTTTGTTGTAGAGCGGCAGCACTGGCGCTAAAGCCTCCTTTCGGACAATGTAGTCCTTTTATACCATCTTCTTTCACAGATCCACCGTACAGAGCCTCCATTTCCCAGAATTCCTCGGGAACGTTGCGGACCGTTGTTTTCCCAGCTCAGACGCGGCTAGTTCAAGTTGCCATAGCAGAGAGAAGCAGGCGTCTGCTGCTAGTTATCTGTGCTGCAGCAAACCTGTCCGGGCCGCCATTACAGTATAGTTATAATATTTTATTTTGTGTCATTTAATTTTGCTTAGGTGCTTTTATATTGGTTTAATTAGATGGCTAATGTTTGGTTAGCTAGGCGGCTAACGTTCCTTAGTTCCCACTTGTTGCTAACCAGCTGGAGCATCCTTCACAACAACGAGGTCTATGAGATTAAA
Source organism: Cyprinodon variegatus (assembly GCF_000732505.1). NCBI lineage: Eukaryota > Metazoa > Chordata > Actinopteri > Cyprinodontiformes > Cyprinodontidae > Cyprinodon > Cyprinodon variegatus. The sequence continues at coordinate 254,195 of NW_015150732.1, forward strand.
TACAGCCTCAAATGTGGAGCTGTCTCCTTATTTGGATAGTTATCTATCTTATCTGTTAATTTAAATCAAGATGTCAAATCGTCAATGTAGTTTGCCGATGCCATGTTTATGTTTTATAGAAAAAGTTGTCCTTTATGCCACCCCGCTGAGCGAACTAATACACATTAGAGCAAACAGTTAGCGGTTCTGGTTGTTGCTCCGGTTAGCTTTGCTTTCTGCTGGTTGGATTCCACTAAAAAGCCATGGACACCTCCAGCGAGTCGGACTCATACGAAAGGAGGATGCGGGGGAACAGAGGCCGGGGGCGTGAATCCCACCGCAGGTCTGAGCGGGACAGAAGCAGAGACAATGCGGGAGGAAACTTAGATCTCTCTGATAAAATCAGCACCCTGGCAAATACTTTACAGGTACTGAAAATGAAAACACCTGCACTGACTTCACCCACTTTATATTCGCATACATTAATCTGCACCTACCCTGAGGACAAAGCAATATGAATATATTTGCCTTAGTTTTCTATATTTGCCTTAGTTTTTTTCTATTTTTAACTCTTGAAATCAACTGTCTTCTCTTGTTGATGCATCAGGACACCAGTAGAAACTTGACCAAAGTTGACAGAATGCTGGGTCAGTACAGGGAGCATGCAGATGACCAGGCAGAAGCAATGACACTGGTGAGACACTTCTCTGTGAAATATAACTTTATTTTCTTGTTTTTATTCCTTTGGTTTTGATGGAATAAAAAAAATGTCATTTCGCACAACTTTGCTTTCAATGGGAACTCTTTAAAATGTCAGTGTAGTTAAGGGTCTTTGACATGATGATCATCTGTCACACAGTACACAGCTCTTCATCTGTCTAGGTACCTACATGCATCTGGGGCAGAAAGTTTGTTAAAAAAACATTTAATGCTGAAAAAAGAGTTTATTAAAAAACAAAAAATGAAACATTAAAAATAAACATTTGTTAAAAAGAGAAACAACTTTTTAGATAACATTTTTTTTCAACTTGCAGATTTTTTTATGCAAACTTCATAATTATTTTTTTGGCTTTAAATTGTCAAAAATCAGGTATTGTAGACAATGGAAACTAGGGATATCTTTAGAAGATCATCAATATTCTATGTTTATGCGATTGGTTTTGGAAAGATAACGTGCTTCACCAATAGAAACTTTTAATAAACAAAGTGAAAGTCAGAGGATAAAATGTGACCTTGACAGATTTGCACAGCATTTTAATTCCCTTGTTGGAGATTATTGTCCCTGTTGTCCCTTTTTCTGGTCGTCATCACTCTCTCTGAACTTTAGCATCCTACTGAGTAAAATCTGCCTCAGTTGTCAACTTTAAATGACCCATTTGCTCATTTAAATTATTTGAAAGCTGAATTAAATTTGTGTGGATAAACTTTAACAGTAGGTGTTTTTTCCTGCACTAAGTCAGGCTTAATTTGTATTAGAACGTTTCTTACAATTTGTGCAATCAAAGCCATTTCTTTGTTAGATTGTTTATCTGTATTAGTTACAGTTAGTGTTTTTTTTTATATATAATTTAGGCATGTTTTTCTCAAAAGGAAGGGTGTGAAGTATAAAAAGTTCCATTGTAGGGTCTTAGGATTGTTTAGGAGAAGGAAAAAAAGAAAGAACAATATCTGGATGCCCAAAAGGAACCTGCATCAGTGTTAGAGCCAAGCGCGTCTGAGCCCATTGTAAAAACCATTAAGATGCAGTTGGATGCAGTTATCTCATTATTTATTCATCTCTCATCATTCAATTTCAACCCCCCCTCCTCTATAATACACTATCCCATTCTCATCTGCAGTTATTTCATTTAGGATGCGTGTTCTGCCTGTTTTATTGAATCACTTCTGTTTTCGCTGTTCGCATAGCTAACTAGGGTGGTTTCTGTCTTTGTGTTCTGTCAGTAATGTGTGTTATCTTTTCTCTCTCTGTCAGCTCAGGGAAAGCTTAGAGGATTCAATCAATCAGCTGCAGACAAAGAGGCGAAGCAGAAGCAATGGGGTCCGCAGTTCCTCGGCCTCTAGCATGCACACCAGTGACCTGGAGGCGTGCTCCGGATCAGGTATAATTAATTATCCATAAAGTAGAGCTGAATTCTGATTCCTTTTTTTTGTTTAGTTTTATATCTTATCAGCTGAACTGTAACTAAACTTTTTGTGCTTTCAGAGGAGCAGCGCTTCTATCCCACTTCTCCACTCAGGGATTACAGTAGCAGTCCAGGAAGGAGGAGGAGGTCTCAGTCTGCTGGCGTCCGCTTCAAGGATTCCAACTTGGCAGCAGACAATGTAAAGAGTAACAGTCCAGCATGTGCAAGTGTCACTTATTGCTTTGTAGTGTCACCAAGCCGCCACAAGAGGGCGCACTGAGTCAGCAACATCAAGAATTGCTTTCCAGTGTTTGGATTAAACGTTTCTTCTTTGGACTTCATTCTGATTAGATACTGTCTGTATCAGAGTTTTCTTCTCATATTTATAGGAAATGTGTAGTATTCTGGTAGTGATCTGTTTTGGAGCAGTGTCTCATGCTTTATATTCAGTATGGCCGCCTCTGTGTCTGTCTCATAGATTCATACGGTGCACCAGACTCTGCGGGATCTGCGCTGTGACCAGCAGAGGCTGTCTGATGACCTGGATAGAGAAATCCTCAGGAGGAATAGGTATCTGCTGGTTTTACTCAACACTGCAGGTTATTCACAGCAGAATTTACTGAATGCTGCCTTTGTATCTGCAAAAACAGTGGTTGTTTTCTTTAACCCCGACTTAGTAATTAGCGAAAGGGGAAAAAACAGGCAGGTTTAAAAAGCCTGTAAAGCATATTTACTTAGATTGTCCGCTCAAAGGTAGAGTAGGGGGGTTTGATCATCTACAGGGTTGCAGAGAACCTGGAAAACTGCAGAGATCCTTCCTTCCCTCCTTCCTTCCTTCCTTCCTTCCTAGAAATACCTTCCTTCCTTTCTTCCCTCCTTCCTTCCTTCCTTAGAAATACCTTTCTTCCTTCCTAGAAATACCTTCCTTCATATCTGCCTTCCTTCCTTCCTTCCTTAGAAATACCTTCCTTCCTTCCTTTCTTCCTTCCTTCCTTCCTTAGAAATATCTGCCTTCCTTCCTTCCTTCCTTAGAAATACCTTCCTTCCTTTCTTCCTTCCTTCCTTCCTTCCCTAGAAATATCTTCCTTCCTTCCTTCCTTCCTTCCTTAGAAATATCTTCCTTCCTTCCTCTCTTCCTTCCTTCCTTCCTTCCTTCCTTCCTTCCTTCCTTCCTTCCTTCCTTCCTTCCTTCCTTCCTTAGAAATATCTGCCTTCCTTCCTTCCTTCCTTAGAAATACCTTCCTTCCTTCCTTCCTTCCTTCCTTCCTTCCCTAGAAATATCTGATATAAACTCAAAATTTTATTTTAACTTTAAAAAGGAGCCTAAATTTGACTAAAATGACCTGAATGCTCTCACCATCTGCAGACCAATTACATATTTAGCCTGTTGGATGGAGTCTACGTGCCTTTAGTTTTCACACCTTGATGGAGTTGATTTTTCAGATGTTGGTCCACATGTCGACCAAACCTGCTCAAAGTTTCCCTTTAATCTTTGATTCTCACGTCTTTAAAGGTATTTTAATAAAAAAAAGGGCTGTTTGAAATGAGAAGAGACAGAGCAGAGTCAGACGACAGCACATCGTTCCTCCAGCAGAGATTAGAACTTGACATTTTGAAGTTATTAAAATCAAATCTGTACTCCCTCATGCTGCTGACCAGAACAAATTGATCCCCCATCATATTTCAACATCCGAAGCTGTGTAATTATTTTCCTGCCGCTTCAGATTATGCCTTTACGTTCAGATTGATTGTGTCGTGAAAATGAATCTCTCTGAGCCGCTGTAGGATTTTCTCAGTCGGTTGTTTTTTTTCCCCCTCTTCTGCAGGTCTGACATTGACAACAGGCGGGCGATGGAGAATCTCACAGAGCACATGACGGTTTCCCAGAGGCAGGAAACGGTGAGCTGGGCCGCAGGTTTCATCTCCAGCACTTCATTGTTGGTTTCTAGCCTTATGAATCTGAGAGGACAAACCAAAGATGGTAGAGAACATTTGGGGCTGATGCGTTAAAGCATATTTAATGCAAATAAATCTCTTTCTGAGTAGAACAAGCTTAGAGAAAACAAATCTATCGCTCTAATTTCCAAGCACATAATCAGCATCAGCGTTGTGGCGGATACGCTGCTCCAAGTGACAGCCAATATGTGCAATATTTGTTATCTCGTCTTGTCTGCAGACGTGAGGAGATAAAGGTATTAACTGTCCTTTAAAGGAGGATGTGCTGCTTCCCGATTAGATGGGGGGGGTGGGTGTATTACATCCAGACATCATAGGTTGTTTTTTTTTAATCCTCCCCACCTTTCTTCACTCCCACACCTTCGTTTCCCGTCATGTCATTAATCAAGTCTCGTCGACGCTCCAGCAGCGGCGATGTTTGCTTGACCCGAGGCGTCCTCATTCCTCTTCCGCAGGTGTCATCTCGCGTGGAGCGACGTCTGCATGAGCTGGAGAGGGAGATGCAGGGCGAGCGGAGGAGCGCCGACAGAGAGCAAAGGGCAGAGCGGCGGGCGAATGGGGCTGACCACCAGCAGGAGGTGACCCTCTTCTTCTTCTATCGACTCGTCACGTCTCCTTACAGCGGCACATTTAAAGGAACTTGAAGGAATCATGAAACCAATTCCACACAGATTCAACATCAAGATGAATAAAGAGATTAAAAGGAAGCCAAGGAGAACAAAATGGCCCATTTTACTGAGTGTTACAGCCTTAAGCTTAGACATGTTTTAGTGGAATAAGTGATAAACCAACACAGAGTGGTGAATGAATGTGGGGAATTAAAAAAAGGCTCTCAAAATATGTTAGAAATAGAAATACTGGGCATTTATCTTCAGCTTTACTCCAGTTACTCTTAAAAATAATCAATACCTCGCCCCTCCAGAGTCAAAAAAACCCACCATGACGAACAAGTGATGCAGCAGACCAGGTTAAAGTTTTCCTCTCTGGTTCGATGAGACTTCATAGTGGTACATAGTGGAGGCAGGATCATGCTGTGGGGATGTTATTCTGCAGTGTATTTTATTTGGAATAGTTGAATTTTGGTAAATAAACTGGTGCTAGAAGAAAAGCTGTTGATTGATGGGGTGGAGGGGATGGAGAAATGTAAATCATCATCACTGTTTGGAAAAAATGGATCTGAACCAATCAGATTAAAGCAAAATAGATGACTGAGCTTCATCTATTTTGCTAAGAAGAAGGGAAAATATCAGGCTGTAGACGTGCAGAGCCGGTAGTGACCATCTCAGGGAAGCTGAAAATGTTTCCAGATTTTAGGTTTTCATTTACAAAGAAAAGTGAGTCAAAGAAACAACACCTGCCTTTTCCCCTCTACTTTAACTGATGCACTTTTTTGTGTTGGCGGATGAAACCGACTGAAACACATTGAAGTTTGCGGTTGTCATGATGAAGCACTCGGAAGTCACTGTAATTCCATTCCGTTAAGATTTCCCAGACATCCTGTTTTTATCTACATTCAGCTTAAACACTTTAGGTTTCCAAATCCTTCAAGTCAGCGGTGACGGTTGAAGCTTACGGCGACGCGGTGCTCTGACAGACAAAGATGATCCTTTACTGCTACGTCTGCTGGACGGACTTTGATAGTGATTTTTTTTTTTTTCTCTCTCCTTCGCAGATGGAGAAATTCTGCTGATAAAAGAATGTCAGCAGCACTTCACTTTGCATGATGAAGGACTTTGCAGCAGCAGAGTGATTTTTACACTTTGCCAGTATTTATGCAGTTTAATGAGGCTCAATTTTCCAAGAAGGCACCAGCCTTTTGAGCGGCCGGCTCTGGGAAAGAAAATAGTGATATAATTGCGTTTCTAAATGACAGCTGAATTATTTTTGTGATCTCTCCAGTCTCCAGAGAGATTCTTTCTCATTCTGAAAGTCACAGAAGGTTCCTCCAGCCTTGGTAATAAGTGTGTTTAGAAATAAGAACCAGTGGGTTTGTTAATTCACTACTTTTAATGCGGTATAACAAAGGAACCTGTTTTGTTTTGATATCATTAGGCCAAAGAGCATCTTTTCCTTCCGTAGTACAGTACTTCTTCATTTCTTTAAGTCTCGTCTGAACCGGCTGCTCTTCTTGTTAGAAACCATGTCTGAGGTTACAGCGATGTTCTACGTAGCTCATTGCAATAATGTCTCTAGTTTAGAAAAGTGTTCCTTAGTGCTCCATATTTTGATAAAATTACAGACAAAATGCATTTTTTAGAGGATGAAAGGATTTATTAATGGAATGAAACTATCCAATCTAACCATGCCACAGCATTTTACAATAGATTTACTTTGGACTTTGACTAGGCCACTGCAAAATCTCATCATCATATGAAAATTTAGGTTTTTTTATGTTTCAACTTGGGCTGAAACAATTAATTGGATTAATCATAATTATTTGACTATTGAATTAATCATCAACTAATTTAGTAATCGATTAATTGTTAACTGGAGTATAGAGACTGTAAAACATGCCTTTAGCTGAAAGAACAACCCACTCAGAGCAATAATTATACCAAAATGCCAAAAATAAACATTTTTTATTTGAAATCAAGAAGAATACTCTAAACAGAAACCACCTGGTTTGAATAAAAAAAAAAAAATCTTCTTTAAGGAGACTTTTGCTCTTATTCAATTCCTAACTTTTTAATTGAAAAAATAATCAACAGATTAATCGATCACCAAAAGGATTGTTACTTGCAGTCTTAGTTTAAACTAGTTTTATGGTCTTAAGACTGAAAAATGAGAAAAAGCCAAACTAGAGGTCTGTAATAGGCTTAATGCAACAAATAACAGAAAACCCTGAAAAACATCAGAGAAACATAATGCAAGAGGCTTTTTCACTTTCCATCAGTATGACTAAGCCCCTCAGCCTATAGTACATGTTTTAGATTAAGCAGATTATGGTGTTGGAGTGGTCTAGTCCAAGTCTAAACCAGAGCCTAGCTGAGAATTTGTAGCAGAACTTGTTAATCGACATTCCAGTGTCCTCTAATCTGACTGAGCTCTAGCTTTTTTTGCACAACCAAAAATGTGCAAAAAGCCCTGGATCTAGATGGATATACAAACTTTTTGCCTGCAACTGTAATTATGAATCACTGCATGTTACCATGGTTACTACTCTGACTGCTGTTGAGTAGATCTATTGTTGCCAAAATGTATTGCCACAAAAAAAATAAAAAACTTGGCTGTAAACAGCAGTTTTTCCCTTCAGGGTATAGAAATGCAACCGAAAGGGAAATTAGGCTTAACTAATGCATGTTAAATCAATTGTAATTATCATTATATCATGACGGTGACTCATAAGTGCTGTCATAATCTGTGCAACAAATGAGTCCCTCTTTCCTTAGCTCCTCGACTAAAATTAGGAAAACAAATGTAACATTTTGTAGCAGTTTCAGCAGAGAGACTGCTGCAATTAGGTTCACTTTTTACTGATTGCTGCTTTCCACTTAGCCACAGAAATGATTCATGCTATACGTTGTTATGATAATGTTTGCTAATTTTTAATTACTGAAGCATCTTTGCCTTGTTTTTTTTGTTTTGGTCTGGTTTTATCTGTCCTCCCTGCATTCTCTAAGTTAACCACAGGGGGGCACTGTTTAGTCATATGCGCTGCAAACCAACTTTGCAAGTAGGAGTTTGCCTGAACGTGCTTTGCAGTGATAGTAGCCACCGATCCATTTGCATCCCTCTACAGAACACTGCCCTAATGGGACACCAGCAGGGCCCAAAAGTAGTGGGACATAATGCATTTGTCCAAAAATCCAGGGTAAACAAACGAGCAAGAGGAAATGAAGAGGAAAATCATCTCTTATACCACTAAAGAGCAGCAGAGGAGGGAAGAGCAGAGGGCACATTTATGCCCCACCGATGGGCCCGCTGTGATCTGAATCAAACAGATGATGAGTCACTCGGGTGGTTGTTATTACGAGCAGGCGGTAATTCATCACCACGGCTTGCTAAGACTGCTTCGGATTGAGTGGGATTTAAGCTCATGTTACACATCCACCATGATGCCTCTGTGTTGTTCCAAGAAAATTAAAGTGGGTTGAGGGGGAGAGAATCAGCAATGCAGCAGCACTTCTAGTTTTCAATTTCTGACACATTTTTCTTTGTTTTTTTGTTTTATTTTGTTTCAGATTGTCGGGGGGAGCCAAGTTCGAGTCGATGAGAGAGAAGACGCCATGACAGCTAGACTCTTACGAGCAGAGAGGGAAAAGTCAAAGGTAAAAAAACACGGTTGTTTGCCCCTTGTGTCAGGATTCACTGAAATCCTTTATAAGAACACAAAATGTACCCTTACAACTTCTCCATGTTGTATCATGGTGCAGAATATGTTTGGGGATGTATATGAAAGAAAACACAAAGTAGCTCATACTTATGCAGCATAATTAGAAGGAAGCGTGTCGCTGTATTGCCCTACCTTTAATAGATGTTACTAAAATAAAATGAAATACAAGTCAGCAAAGAGAAAATCTTCGATGAAGACCAAGGAAAGACTGGGAAATAATTTAGCAGCACCGTAGCTCTGGAGGAGCTACAGAGATCCACAGAACAAATGGGGGAATGTTTATCAGTTCTTAGTTGTTCTCTCTTAAAATCTGGCCTTAACAAGAAGAATGTTATTGTTGGAAAAATGCCCTATTAGTTTGGGGATGAAGGAACTTTATGGAAGAATGTGCTGGATACGACCAAAACTACACTTTGATGAAACATGGTGGTGGTTGATCATGCTGAGGGAACAGTTTTCCTTCAACAAGGACAGGAAAGCTGGTGAGAAGTTTTCACAGATGATTGGAGCTTAATACAGGATAATAACATCTAAAAGTTGATGTTTTATAGATATTTGAGATGAGGGAGGGGGTTGATCCTCCAGGGCAGTGACTGTCCAAATCCATGATTTAGATCAGAGCACGTTCATCCACTGTCTGACTGAGTTTATGCTGGATTACAGACTAGAATAATCATGTTTGTTTCAACATTGCAATTACATTTAACTTCCTGTTTGTAGGTGACATTGGATTCCTATGAATTATTTTTGTAATTATTTTTTAATAACTGAAATGACATTTCATCTTCCCGAACACCTTTTCCTCTCATGTTTTTGGCCCTAGATGGAGCAGGAGCTGGGGAGGGCCAGGAGATTACTGGAGCAGTCAGAGGAGAGCAGGGAGTCCCTCGTTCAACAGGTTTGTTTGCGCTCCCTCCACCTGATTAAGATCGCAGACGCACAGGGGGGAAACGTCACCACACGAGATGAAGCGAGCTGTGAAGAGACCTAACAGATACCCCCCACCCCCCTCAGCGCTGAGAGACGCCTGCTTACTCTGCCGATGATCCCCAGGTGGAAGATATGCGCGGCGAGCTGCTGCAGACGAAGGCGGAGAAGATGGCGCTTCACCGGACACAAATGGAGGCTTCTCAGCTGCACGCCAGCAGCACCGAGCGAGAGGGAGGCAGAGGTCAATTCCAGGGGTCAGGTAACCAGACTGTCAGAGGAGGGGGAGAGAGAGAGAGAAGGGTTTGGATGCAGGGGTGTTTTGACTGCCCTACTTGGGATTGGAAAACAACACTGGTGTCAGGTTTTGAATTAGTTCCTATATTTGATTCATTTTCTAACAGAATCCACGTCTCTCTCTGATATTTACAGGAGGAAATCTGGAAGTGGATCATAGAGCATCATATTAGGCTGTAGTCTAACAATAGAATAGAGATAAATTATTGCACTTTAGATCAACATATGTGCCTGTCTAGCCTGTACATAAGTAATGTTTAATGGAAATAACTTTATGCTGCAACTTTCTTTAGAATTGAATCCATTTCATTTAAATCCTGTATTTAAATTTAATTGGCTTGCTTGTTACTGAAAAAAAGTTTTTCTGTCTAATAGTTTGCAAAGTAACTGTGCTGCCGTCAGTCCAGAGTGGCAGAAGGTTGTCTGCATCTGAAGGCACAATGAACCCTTTAAACAGAAGCCTTTTGACCAGAAAGGCAACAAAAAGTCATTTTTTTTAAAGAATAGAGTGCAAGGACATTCCTCTGGTTGGTATAAGAATGAAAAACTTTTTTTTCTTTCTGAGGGGCAATCAGGTGATGATCTGCACCTTTTCCAGCACTCTGTCACAAAGCTAAATTAGAAATACTCCTTAAAAAAGGGGAATAACTATGTTGGGGAACTGAAACCAATTTGGGGGTGTGGTCATTTTTTTTTTTTTAAACAGGTTTGATCAGCTCCAAACTTAGAAGAAGCTATAAAACACAATAGTTCAGAAAGGACTAAAAAAAAAAAAAGTCCGGGGGGGTAAGTTAGAGTTAAACGGGAACATGTTAGAACTTGCACTGAACTGTTTTGGATAAAAAAAAAAAAAAAAAAAACTCAAAGGCTACGCTCACACCGCAGCCTGAAGTGACCCAAATCCGATTTTTCGGCCCATATGCGACCTGGATCTGATCTTTTCATGGCTGTCTGAACAACACAGATCCGATTTTTGTATCTGATCTTTTCAAATGCGACCTGTGTGTGAACGGCCACACATCCGACTTGAACTTCATTAATACTCGACAAAGGTCACTTTTATGCGTTTTGCTACGCAGAAGCGGCAAGAAAAACTACAACCTTGGTGGACGATGATGCGGAGAGCAGTATTTATGTTTAACCATATTGAAAAGATTGTGTTTTTATGGTCGGAAAAGACCGCTAGATGCACGCCGGCACTACCATCTATGTTCACTTCCGGGGAAAAAGGGCACGCTGGCCTGTGACATCATTGCGATCATCATAAAGAAATCGGATTTCGCAAAAAAATTGGAATTGAGCATCAAGGCCTGCAGTGTGAATGTAGCCAAAATGGAGATTATTTTAAACCAATATTACGATCGCTGCTTTATTTTGACCACAAGCATGTAGGATTTTAGTTTTTCATGCTTTCTTGTCCAGAGTCTATTGCTGCAGGACTTTACTGTAACCTTTACCTGAAAAAGCTCACTTCTATAAACCCGCTTTAAGCATAGTGGCGCCACCTAAAGGACTGGAAGGAGAAATGTAGCATCTTAGTCTTGTTAAATGTATTGTGACCCAAACTAGGTACATCTAAATTTTATTAAATTGCAGTTATATTGCAAGTACAATCAATTGCTCAGCTCTAGTTAGAACCAGTTATGTAACTACTGGAATGACAGTGTTGCAAGAATGTCTTTTTTAAAACACTTTAGGGCTGAAACAATTAATTAGATTAATCTTAATTAATTGATTATTGAAACAATCGTCAATTAATTTAGTGATTGAATAACCATTAGCTTTATTATAGAGATTCTAATGCCTTTAGGTATCAGAGCAGTAATTATATCAAAACTGTAAAAAATATATATAACCATTTTGCATTTAGGATAAACTGTAAAAAGTCTTCTTCAAAGAACCATTTGCTATCCAATTATTGATCGATTAATCAAAACGAATGTAGACAGATTAATTGATTTGCAAAATAATCGTTAGTGAAGCCCTAAAACTCTTCCAGCAGCGAGTTTTTAACATTTTAAATATAAAAATCTCATTTGAAATCTCATCATTATCCTAACACATGATAAAGGGGATCATTAAAACATCTCTCTGTTCTGGCTGGAATATGTTGAATGATGGGTAATTCAGCTGGAAGCCTAAACTCCCACACTGTGAGCGGTCAGGTTTAGGCTGGAGAGTCTGAGCCGTCCCACACTGATAAGCCGTGCATTAAGCCAGGCTGATGGATCTCCTTCAGTCGGGATTCGGCTCAAGAAAGGTTCAATGTTAATTACTGACTAGGAGTATAAATGTCTTGATTTTCATTATAAAAGCCTTAAAACATTTAGATGATTTTCAGCGTACCACAGAAATGTATCAAAGCCAAACACAGATTATGTTTATGTCCCTGTTAAAACTGAATCTTCTGCTTTTCTGCTCAGTTTCCTCTGCCATGAATGGTATCAGTATTTGAGTCTGTGTCTGTACAGATAACTCCAAGTTGGAAAAAGAGGTGGCGGAGCTGCGGGCTCAGCTTAACCAGGCTGCAGCCCGCGGCGAGGTGGAGGAGCTGAAGAGGCTTCTGGATCGGAAAGAGAGAGAGAATCTACGACTGAACTCACAGGTTAAGGTGTGTTTCAGGAAATATGTCACCCTTATATATGTTGATGTATTTAGACTTAAGTAAGTAAAAAAAAAAAAAAATCAGCAGAAACCAAAGAGGCTCTGACACATTAGTGTCGGTGTTCCTGATTGGTTCGAGTATCAGTCATAGGACTGTGCCAAAATATGGCTGCATTTTAAGCATTTGGCACCATCGTCTGATCTCACTGCCTCCCACACCTGCCCCGAAACAGAATAGGTGTTTAGAGATACACTGGGTGTTTGCATGCATCACCTGGGGGCTTCTCTTATGGTTTTTATACTTGGAGCAAATAGATGAAAGAAATGTTTGTTTTTTGACTTAAACGAAGCATAATGAGGGTAATGAGCCAAATGGATTTAAATGCTTTTTCTTATATCCAAGACTAATCGGTCTGTGACTAATTACCTTTAACTAACAGAGGGAAAGCATCAAAATGACATCCAGGTTGCTTCTCGCTTCATCTTCATACCTAAACCTGAGTGGTTTAGATTTTCTTTGGACCACCTCTCACCTCTTAAATGTAAAGAATCCAAATGTTAGGATTAGCGACTTATTGTCCCTATTGCCGTTCCACCCTCCTGCCATTTCTTTTTATCTCGTCTCCAAGTGTTTTATGTCTTTCCACCTATTTTCGTTCCACCAGGAATTATCGTCTGACCTGGAAGGACGGGAACAGCAGCAGCTACGAATTCTGGAGCAGCTCAAAGACATACAGGTATTTTAAAAGAAGCACTTTCATCAAATAAAACGCTTTCTCTCCTTATTCAAATCAAAAACGTGCCACGATTGGCACCTTTCCTCTGAGCCAAAGTATTAAAAGTTCAACATGCAGCAGCCTTGGAGGTAATGAAACCGCCATAAATCACGTTGCTCTATTCTTTGAGGTGCCTCGTGGTTCAAAGACAAAAACATGGTCTGTTAATATAAAGAACGAACATGGACTCTGTTGATAAATTGAATCATTTTTTTCAGAGCCGCGGGCAGACAGAGAGGAGGGAGATGGAGGCCTTGCTGCTGGAGAGCACAAGGAGTAGAAATGAACTGAAGAGCAGGGCTCAAGAAGCTGTTCGCCAGTGGAGGGCAAAGTGCAGGAGGCTGCAGCAGGAGCTGGAGGATGCTCGTGCTCAAGGTCGGCTTCAAGAGGACAAGGCCCAGAAGGTTGGTCCAAACATCCGTCATGCTGTGTTTTACAGCCCATAAAATTGTCAGTTTTCAACATAGAGAAAAAATGTTAGTTCTTATTGTTTTATAATAACAAAATTGACTTTAGCCAGTCTATTTTTTAAATAGAAGCCTCTCATCTTTTAACTACCAGGATTGACAGTTTTTTTTTTTGTTTTTTTTTATAAAAGTTCTCTGAAAAATAAACCTGTAGGAAAAGGTTTTATGGCTTGATGGGAAAACTATTATATACTGCACATAACCCACAGGTGAACACGGTGGTGGCAGTGTCATGCTCTTGTGTTACTCTTCTACAGAAGAAAATGAGCTGTGCATTCAAATGAACCAAAGGTTGGCTTAAGGAAAGAAAAAGAAAAGAAAAAAAATAATTCAGCAGACCTAAATTCTAGAGCCAAATTAGAAAAAAAAAATGTTGAGACTTCTTTAAAGCTACAGTGTGTAATAATTACAGGGATTTATTTACAGAAATTACATATAAGCATGTTATTCACTATCATCTACAAACTGAAAGTGTAAGGAACTCTTAAGAAAGGAGTTTTGGTGACATGGCAGCCTGTCTGCTTTTATTTTGCCATTTCCGTTTTTATTGTTACATGCTTTTATTTTGTGCTCCCGGGCCGAAAAAAAAACAACCAAAACGGTAGACTTTGCACAAAGCAGATACGCTGGTCTGTGCAAAGGATGCAAAGGATACAAAAAGTATTTCACAACTTTAAAGATTTGCCCATACACTTATTAAGCACCTGGCTAAAAGTGGGAAAAGGGTATGTTACAAAAATATGTTTCATGTGGAGTTATGTGTGTTTTGCTGACTAAAATGATTATTTATTTTCGATGTTAACATTAAAGCAACCCTTATTTCAGACTTAAGAATCTAATGAATTATTTAATGGATAAAACTTTATTTGTAAGAGCTGATTTTGCTCTTACAGTTTTTGACGAGGGATTGTTGTGCAGAAACAAACGGCTCTAGGAGAATAAATATTATTTTTTGGACATCATTACGCTTCACCGTTGTTTGGTTGGGTCGCTACAGAAACTCTCAATCTTTTTGTTTGCATTGCCTTTAAAATTGCTATTTACAATTACACTAAAGCAGGTCTTGCATTTATGGAGGCAGACATCTTTGATCTACGGCAACACAGAGCTGACAAACTATTGAGTGTAGAGATTGCCAGTAGGCTCGAATGTGACTCTAGCAACTTAGTGCTATATGAGGAGAGAGCACAGACCTTCGCCAAGTAGCTCATTTCTCCCAACTTTTTGTGATTCTCACCTTAAAGCAGTTCCACAGAACTTTCAGATTTGGTTGATATTGACTCCCCCCAGTGGACAAAAGCTGTATTGTTTTGCCTGAAGGAAGACAGCATTTCTCATGAGGAAAAGCCAACCCAGTCTCATGGGAAAATGTACCCCCACTACGTTGGTCCACACTGCAAAAGGTAGTGGAGGTACAATAATGGCCATTTTTTTGTGGTACTGTTACATTTCTTCTGCCTATACGCTTTCTATTGTTTTACGTCCTAGTCATGTGACTTTCAAGATTCCAGCTGGGAGAAGAAAAAAAATATATAGGAAAAGCACATAGCGTGGTAAAATCCTAGTTTCCCTGTCGCCTGCAGTTGGATTGAACTATATACCTGTTTCCAGTGTCTGTCTGAAAGATGAGAAGTGATCATAATGAATCTAATTGTGGCGAAACAATGTCATATAACGATGTTAAAAATATTCATTCAACTTTGGTTTTGTCCTATGTTCCTGCACCACTGCCGTCTGCACATTTGTAGTCATTTTGTGTACCGACCCTCTGAAGCCATGACTGTGGGGTCATTCAATTAGCTGTAAATTGAACAATAATCTCAAAAGTTATGAAAATATTTGAAGGTTGAAAAGTTGCTTAGTGTTGGTTTAACTTCATGCATGTATTCACAGAATCTTTCAAAAAAATTCTCAGATCCAGACGATGATCCGGATTATCAAGATTTAATTATTTCTTAGCAGTTACAATACGTACCTCCTCTCAAAATGTCCGCAAGATCTGTCCATGCAATTTCTTTTTGTTATTTTAAAAACAGAAAAAACAAACAGACAAACTAATGGCGATTAAATCATAACCTCCTTGGTCGAGGTTGTTATCTATGTCAAAAAAACAACCTTGTTATCCCCTGACAAGATAGGTGATGCATTTTGTACCATAATGGCGTCCGTTATGTAGTCGAAGGGGAGAAGCGGTGAGGGGAGCAGTTCATGTCGCACCAGTCTGACCATTAGATGTCGCTGAAAATAACACACTGACTGTAGCTTTAACTGTCTTTCTGAGAGATCTACAACAAGAATGTCCATTTATTCCCCTTTTCTTCCGGTTCCAATTGGCCTGGCTCTAATCCACTCCACCAAATCCCAAAGGTTTCCATTACTGCTTTTTTCACGCCTGATCCTTCGTACTTTGAGCAGAGCTGGAAAAACCCCCACTACGGGTTCTGAAGAAACAGTTATAGAAATGGCGGCGTAGAATAGAGCCAGGCCAAGTGGAGCTGGTAGAAAAGGTATGTATGTATATATATATATATATATAAAACACAAAATCATGAACACTCAGTGTGTCTACTAGATAAAAGGGCAGTGGTTCTGTTCTTTGCTGACTTCCCTTTATGTTGGCCTTGAACTATTCAAGGCTGGAGATCTAATTTGATTTCAAACAAACCCTTTTAAGGCCCCGATTAAGACATGCGGGCTCCCATTGAGACTAAATAAACTGGGCTGTTTTACTGTGGGCTGAAAAGCGACAGAAGCAGCTGGATGAGTCTTAAAGTGTGTAATGCTGCCCAGTCAGATCAGCCAAAGGCAGCAGATTGGGACAGTGTCCCTCAGCACAGCCAATGCACAGTAGAATACCATCCAATTACCAAGTCTATCTCTCAGCCAGATTGTCTGAGCTGTATGGTTTTAATTGAAAAGAAAAAAAAAGGATAGAAGATTCCTTTACTGCAGCATCACTGAATGCTGTCCAGCCGACAGGGTCGGGTGTGAAGAACTGAAGCACATAAGAGCTGGGAAAAGTGCTGACTTTCATCCAAGTAGACCCACTGAGCGTGCTCACCAGGCCCCACCCGGCAGCTCACTGTTCACAAGAGGTGGTAACTAAGCTGTTTTGGAGAAGTAAACACAATTAAAATTATTAATTATTATTAAATTATTAAAATTAGTAGTGTTAACAGTTTAAGGCTGACTGAGTCCTCCTACATGACACACTGAAATACACTAAATGATTTAAGTAGTACTGCAAACAGCACACATGCAGTAGTTCTTTTCAATTTACCCATATAACTGAAGACATGAAATCAAGAGGAGAAAAAAAATGCTATAATATCAGTGTTTAGGTTTTGCCAACTTTAATCAGTGTTTATTGTAATCAAAATAAACCACAATTATCACAGTTTCTTTCCGTCCAACAATCATAACATTAAATCTGCCTGTCGCTACTTCACAAAGAGATAATGACTTTAATCAGAGAGTAGAGGAGCGAGTGACTGAGGCTGGAGTTTCAGCGTTTTAAGATTGCAATGACAATTAAACCCTAAAACAATCTACTCTGTTCGCCTCCAGATATTGTTGGTGTTTACTATGCAGACAGAAACACAATCTTGATTAACTGATACATTTAAACAAGTGCTGTCAGTAGCGGAGGAATGAAAGCCGAACCAGTGATGATGCGAGTCTGTTGGCTGTAGCTGAGCCAATGACTTTCTTTTTTGCATCATCGTAGCGATGATGCACGTATGAGCATGGCTCATACGTGACTGCTATATCATCGGTGTTCTGAAAAGCAATGAGGTCAGTGAAGCTTTAGTCCTTTTTAGATTTTAAAGTGACGCCTTTAGGCAGTGAGAAGGAAAAATAATTCTCTACTAGATTTTCACTGGTTCAGATATGGAAGAAAGTGGACAGTTGAGACATTTAGAGTTTTATTTCATGTGTAGAATTTATTTTAGTTTATTTTTGTAACCAGGGCCAAAACCGAACCTGGGGAAAAACAACAAAACGGGCCTTTGGAAAAAGAAAAAAGATTCCCCAAAATTTTTAAAAACACGCCCCCTCCACACAAAAAAAAAACATGCAAAAAAATGTATCTGCTCCAGAGACGGAACGCCTATTAAAAATGGGCGAGACCATGCACAAGCCCATTTCACTTCCTGCACACTCCGTTTAAAAGTTGCTGTTTGCATCACTCATACAAGCTTACTTTCCAAAAGATTTGCAATTTTCCCACTATGTCATACTCACCACCGGTAAGTGAAAATGTATTTATAACAAGCAAACATGTCAAAAAAATATGTGTAAAGCCAATCGTAATACAGATATAGTAAATGCAAATATTTGTGTGTCTCTGTAGCTACAAGAAGATTTTTCTTTTTTTTTGCCTGTGAATTTAGAGCTTTCTAGAGGAAAATCTTGTAGAATCTGATATGGACTACAAGCCCAAGTCCTGTTCATAGCTAAAACCGTTGCTCACCACACATATAAGCCTGAAAGTGCACATGCACAGAAAAAGATGAGCATGTAGGACTGCCTTACGTAAACATTTCACCAGAAAGATTGACAATTAGGAGGACCACTTACAGTACTTTGATGACCCAGAAAAAGAACATCCTCCACTATACCTTTAAGCATATAAAAAATTTTCTGAGTTTACTTTTTTATTTTACCACCTCTGGTTGATCTGCTTCCAAATTGTGCAGGAATTAGTTCTTTTTAGGGAAATGGGAGCTTTGGATTTTAACCTGAATTAATTAGTTGCATAGAGGCGATTCAGGTGTAATGCGTTAGTCTTTGAGTAAGAATATTTTAATGTGTTCAAATGTTCCTTGACTGAACCAGGGAGAAAGAGAATTGATGTGGAGTCCCACATATGGCTCCCTCTTTTAGGCTGCTGCTGGTTTGACATGTTTCTATTACCAGAACCTTTCTTTAGCAGCTGAGGTTTTACAGCAGTATCTGTTTACTGCAGCTGCCAACCTCCAACCTGTATTGAGGTGCAGAGGTGAGGACCAACCTGGTAGTAAAGTCTGTAACGCAATTTAAGAAACTTGGCATTCATTTATGTTTCATGGCACCAGATTTTACCTGCCTGATTTTTCTAATTATACCTTCATCTAACATGGAAGCACAACAGGTAGCTGAAAAAATCCGCTGAGTTTGATTTTGCTGTCACATGGAAGAAAGTGGGCTGTCTGTAGGTGAAAGCGAATCAAAGGCAGGCTGTACCTGTGGAAGTGTTTTCCCTCAGGAAACCATCGCTATTCCATTTCTACCGGTATATATCCCAGTGATGGAAGCAGCTGTCCTATGTAAAGCGCAGGGGAAGATGCAGGCTGTGTATTTCCTGCCTTTACCTGTAGAGCATCAAGAATTTTTTTTTTTTGTAGGAACTTTATAAACCATAAAGCCTTTAGAAGTAAAGTATACTTCCTACTACTGCAAAGACGATTGGGAAGAAAAAAAAAACCTCTGTGGCTAAAATATCGAGACTAAGACCCCCGCTAATGTGGCCCAAATCTGATCCTTTCATTCCACATTTTAGCCACTTCTTTATATTTCTTGGAGTTCTTTTATTTGGTGTGTTTCTCCTGAGAAGACAACAAAGTTGGATTTGAATCGAGTGACGTCACTTTAGTTTTTAGGCATTTATCACAACTTTGCATTAGTGATGGCAACAGCTCTCACTATGGACAAAGGCTTTAACAGCACTGCTTAATGAAGGGTATAGTGGGGAAAAAGTATTCAACTATTCACCCTAGTTACATAAACCAAGATCAATGGATTTCACTCAATTGGCACTTTATTTTCTTATCTTCGCAAAGAGAGAACAGTTCATCCTACAGTCCTTACGGCACAGTATTCAGGCCTGTTCTGACTAGACACAGTTTCTTCCTTACTTATGTTGATGAAAAAAAAGTAAAGGTTGTGTCACATTCAAAACAAATTACACACACTTTAACAAACCTTGACAAACAATTTGGCTTGTCATCTGATTAAGTATGTTTTGTCTAAAACCACCCCTCACTCAGACATTTTCTCAGCCTTGCAGGTGAAACAAACTGAGTAAAAACATTTTCACTGGATAAATAGCACAACTAAATATATGAGGCCAGAGAAATCTAAATTTTCCAACCACAAGGGATATCAAAATGTTTGACCTTATTGATATATGGAGCCTCATCTCTAGTTAAGCCATATTGAGAGACTCGTATGGAAACATTTTGGATGAGGGTTGTAGCACACAGCTAGTCACCCTCAACATCCTGCCTGCGCCCTCCCATCTAAACCACTTTATGGAGAGTCATGTCTCGGTTGAAGTTGATCCATATTGGGAGATGTTTACCACTCTCACTGAACGGAGAGTAGATAGAAATAAACAAATTAGACTTAGAAACTTAGACAGATTTTATTTGTCATTTTGTTTACACAAGTGTAAAACAAAAAGAAATTTTGTTTGGAACAGCTCTTTGGACAATTTCATCTGTTTTTTAAAGTGCATCCTTGAAAAATAGTAAAAAATATATATATAATAAAATACAATACAATAACCCATTTTACAAAACATTCAGCAGTTAGTGGGGAAGAAACAAATAACAATAGAAAATAAAATAACAAAAATAACCTGAAATAACAGTATGTATTGTTTATCTACTGGTTTAGATTGACGAGGTACCTGAAGTTAATCCCAAACAAATTCTTTCCAGTTTGTTGTTGAAAATTCACAAAATAATGTAAAGTTTAGGAGTGTGGATACTTTTTTAGGGCAGAGTGATGCTTTAGTCAGTTGAGTGACTCTTCAGAAACAGACCAGTCATAAATTCAGCTCAGTGTGAATCTTTATTCCTCGTACATCCCTCTGTTTCTCCACTGGTCCTGCACTGCTGGCGCTCCTTTGTGTGGCTGAAGTGCTCACTTTAGCACAGCATCCCATCTCTTCTATAAAACATGATGTTTTTTTTCTTTCCTGACTCTGATCCTTCCATCTGTCTCAGTGAAACTAACGTAGACATGTGTAAAGAAGACATGAGGTGCTTTCAACACCCACATCTTCCAAAGCATGCTAATCGGCATAACAAGACGGCAGTCTTTCCATTTTTACAGTTCTCGGTGTGATAACACTGTATTTCCTAATAGATAAAAAGAATAACAAAACGTACCTGAGAACATTGTACATCTCTCAGAACCAAGGCTAAAAAGGGAATGCATTAAGATAAGCTAAAGAGAAAGAAACGGTAAAGGGGATAAATCACAAGTAAAGTAGGCCTTGTTTTCCTTTTGCTGCATAGTTTGTTAAAGATAAGAACCCTGAAACCAACTTTTATATTTTCTTTTTTTTTTTTTTGTTCACCATGGTTCCCTTTATCTTTAAATTCCTAATAAATTGCCAAGCAGCAGACATCGAATACACAAAACCTGGCACGTGCTCACATCCAGCCACGGAGGTCAGGCGCTTGTGTCAGTTTTCTAGGTTGCGCTGCTCATACATGTTCTCCTGAGTGGCAACACATTCAACACAGCTCCTATTGTTGGTTGTTAAATCTGGAGTATAACAAGAGAAGTCCATTAAACATTCAGGACTCATAGTCTCTAGAGATTCTTGTGACCTACTACAGAGTAGTCAGAGATGCACGTCTGACTGAAATAAGGTTTCCTAAAGTTAACTTAAACTTATTAGCATCAATCTAACATTGGTTTTTGGCTTTTAATGAATTCTTTACGTTTTCATTCTGTTTCCAGGCTGGAGGGATTTGAAAACAGCTTCGATAAATGATAAAAAAAAAAATCCATAACACAAGTTTAAAACCATATAGTTTATTATTATTACTATGTAGTATTTTTCTACGATGCTTTAGTAAAGCATAAACCCCTCTTGGATTTTCACCTATTTTGTTATGTTCCAGCCTAAAATAATTTTTTTTTTTTTTTTTCACATTTTATCTTATGAGATCAAGAAACACATTGAAGTAAAACGAAAAAATAATGCATACAGCATGAAAACCCCCTAAAGAAAAAGAAAACTGGCACTACCATATGCATCCACCTTCTTTGCTAAGAAGCCCCTGAAAAGTTCTAGTGAGAATTTACCTTTTCAAAGTCAGATAATTAGTGAAATTAAGTCCCCCTGTGTGCAAAAGTGTGACATGATTGTGTCAGTATAAACACACCTGTTCTGAAAGGCTCACTAGGCAAAGAGGCATCGCACCATGAAGAGCAAGAAGCTCTACAGACTAGTCAGGTTGGGGTTATATAAGGAAAATCCACTACCTGTGTCGTTTTACCATCATCTTTAAATGGAACATTACACCTGAATGTCTATAACAAACGTGCCAAAAGAAGGCAGCCTACAAAAATTCATAGACCTGAAAAGGAGGGAGAGAATTAATCAGAGAAGAAGCACAGAAGTGCAGAGTTCAACAGCAGAGACTGGAGTATCTTTCCACTGGAATCAAATGAACACACTGTAGGGGCTATAGCTGGGTTATATGAAAAAGTGTCTAGACGGCACGTTTTGAGTTGGCCTAAAGGTATGTATGTTGGCAGGTGTATGAAGGAATGTGCTCTGGTCAGATGAGAATAAGATTTAAGTGTTCAGCCACCAAAGAAAACACTGTCTGACTAAAAACTAGCAGCACCTCTCACCTCAAGAACACCATTTGCACGGTAAAACGTGGCGGTGGTAGCCCCATGCTATGGGTATGACTGGTCCTGGGTTCACCTTCAAAAGTTCCACGTTTGGCAGCCTTATTAGTTTTGATATAATCTGGTCTCAACTACATCTCCTTCAGCTTCTGCCACATTTCTGACTGACTGAATTGTAGTTTTTATAGACCTCTTCGGCTTGCAAGTGATTAACCCGCACTTTGGTCATTGTCAAAATTCATCATCTGAAGGCCAATTCCACAAGAACTTAGTGAGAAAGCGTTGGTCCTGAAAATGCTTTAGTCAACTGAAATTTCAACTTAGATGGGCGTGCCTCGATGGCGCATTGGTTGGCGCGCACGACTCATGTGCGGAGGCCTTGATCGTTGACGCGGCCGACCTTGGGTTTGGGTCCGACCACGTCCCCTTCCAAAAAAAAATTCAACTTAAAAAATCTCAAATGAAGGCAAAAACAGAAAAAAGTCTTCATGAAAATCTTACTTTTTTACGAGCTAAAAGTGATGGTCTAATGGCTCGCCGTCTTGTAGACCATCCTTCGTTACAGTCACATGCCCTTCTTGATCTTTGACCTTGGCAAAACCACAGTATTTAAATAATAGCTTCTACACATAATCCTTTACTGTGTCTGATTGAAGAATAGACGTTCCACCGACTGCTCCAACTGTTGGACCGCATTATTGTATTTCACAGACGTACCGCCGTTCAAGTTCCCTTAACAGTAGACTTACACCAAACGCCTCCTTAAAAAGCTGCAGTGTGCATCTTAAAAAGAACAGGAAATGTTTTGTTTATGTATCAAATCTTTGTTAATGTCATAAGGCGAATAATCTGTTACAAGGCTTCCTTGCTTTCTGCTCCTTGTTCTGCAGTATTACTTCGCTTGGTCAGAGAAAGTCTTTCCCATGAAGCTCAAAGGTCATTATCTCATGTATTCGGATATTTTGTTGCTCTTATTCTATAAATAAGATTGTCCTTTCAAAATTTTATTTTGATAGTATTCTACTCTAAGTTGCATACATTTTTTTTCCCATAATATTCTGTATATTGGCAATAAAGACTCGTTTACCTGGGCAGCAATGCTTTCATTTATTAGCTTTAAAGCCGAATGTTGGATTATAGACCCAAAGGTACTTCATTACAGCAGTACAGTTGCTAGGTTTGTTCCAGTGGTTGGATGTAGTGGAATAATTAATAGCTGACAGTATTCATTAGCTTAAAAAGTCACCTCGCACTGTTTTCCAGTCCATTTGTACTGAGGGAGTCACCTCCAAACTCCCAGTAAGCACCGTCACGCTTCTTATACCAGAAAAGCAGACAGACAGAATCCCACCTGGCATACTGTACGTGACGCGAATTAATTACAAAATCATTTCTGCCCTCTTAATGAATTAGGGGAGAGAATCAAGTGCTCAATTAAATGATTAGGTTCTGAGCTGCTGCAAAGTCTTTGCAAATTCCAGTCAAAGCCACAGCATTAGAAGCAATCTGCCTTGAACAGACCTGACCATTGTCCCTTTATCAGAAAGCTGAGTGTTAGCATTTTCCTATCAGCCAAGAGCTGGAACGGCATATGTTTCCCTTCTTCCTATTCGCTGTCACCCTTTTTCTTCCTCTCATCATTATTGTTAGAGCTCCACTGCATACACTGGCTTGTCCTTCATCTTAATTTGTCATTATTCGTTTCCCTTTTTTCCCCACCTGTCTCCTTCTCCTCTCTCATTTAGTCCTTTGCTCTGTTTTTCTCCCTGCAGGCCTCCAGGGAAAATGAGGGCTCCCAGGCCCAGCTGAAGGCACTGAGCCAGCAGACTGAGGCCGCCCGCAGGGAGCTGGGTGAAATACTACGTCGACTGACCCAGCGTGAAGAGGAGATCCACCGCAAGGACGTGGAGCTTTCGGAGACTCGGCAGCGCCAGTTGCTGCTTCAGCAGGAGATCCAGGAGGTGTGTGGTTTAACATCTACGAATAGCAAAGTTATTGTACTCCTCAACATTTATCATAAGTATGAAAACATTTCTGATGGGAATACACCAGGTCACTGTTAAAGGAGAAGTCTTGTCAGCAAGGGATAATCAATGGATCATTATCTATACCTAAAACGAATCTGTTCGTGGGGATTTAATGAATTTACGGTTAATCAGTAAGAAGAGAAAAATTATAATTTTCATCGCAATCACTGAGTCTCGGAGTGGCCATTTTTGCCCAAATATATTAATCATTATCTTCCGGAAGTGATGTCACAGTGGGGTAAGCCTAGCGCCATTCTCCCCGCTTTACAAGCAAAATCGTTCGTTGTTGGATTGCCAACTTGAAGAGGGAAGATTTGCCATTGAACTTCTAGACAGAGAAAAAAAATGTAATATGTAGCCAACATTTCGAAGAATGTTTTCAAGATGACTTGGGACTTCACTGTGACGTCACAAATCGGTAGTGGCAATAGTGTTCTTTGACAAACATGATGCCTCCGGTAAGCACATTCAAATGAAAATTACTCCTAATTAAAAACACTTATCATTTATTGAACAGTATGTAATAATTTCCTATTTAAAGCACTTCCAGAACTTTGAATTCTGAATATGACCAGACTTTTCCTTTCAATTGGACAGTGCATATTTTAGGCTCCGGCCCCATTTAAAGCCTGGATTTTAATAGGAGGGTTTTACTCGTCAGGATATGGTAACAGAATAATATATATATATATTCTCAGACTTCTTTTATATATATTCTCTAGAATTCTATTCTGTTACGTTGTCTAAAAACCCGTCCGTGGGTCTGACTGTCCATCCTTCTATCCCTTTGTTTCTCCATCCATCATCCTTTCCTGCCTGTTATCTTCTCAGTCTCCATCCATGAATCCTGATGATCTAAATATAATTCTGTTTTCACTTTTTAGAAATTGGTTAAACATACAGAGCAATGTGGAGTTAAGAAATTAAAATATAGAGAAATTTTAGATGCTCTTTTCATTAATTGTGAAATTTGAAGTACAGATCCAAACTGCTATTTAAAAACTTGGATTTTCATAGCAAACAGTGCAGAGCTTTAGCCTAAGCTGATAAAGTACTAACAACATCTTAACCCAAGGTAAGAGAGGCCTCAGCGGTCCTGGAACAAGAGGCTCAGCTCCAAACCTCCATCCAGGCGAGACTAAGAGAAGAGAAGCAGAGGCTGGAGGAACAAGCTGACAGTCAAGCCCGTCGTCTTCAGAGGGACCAGGACGCAAAAGCTGAACTCCAGGCCGCCTTGAAGCAGATGACTGACGCACACGCTCACCTATCCCAGCGGTTGTCCCAAGAGGATAACGCCAGAAAGGAGCTTCAGAAAGACAACTCTGAACTTCAGGCCAGGCTAACGTTGGTACAAGAGGAACGCTCTGCTCTGAGCCAGCAGCTGCAGTTGGAGAGAGAGGTCCATCAGAAGGAGCTGGAAAACATGAAGGCCACGATGAAAGACGACAGGATGAAGAAGGATTGGGAAGTCCAGGAAAGGCTCAAACTCTGCCAACAGGAAAGGGATGAAATAAAGGCACAGCTAAGAGAAGCTAAGGTAGGATCCTTTTTATGCACATAAAACAATTCTGCTTTGAAAGAAATACAAGTACATGATCTAAACTAGTAACAGTTTCATCATGGATAGCTGTTAGGTAGAGAAATAATAAAACAAAGTATGTAATCCTAATCAGATACCGATACCTGGGCTGAGCGCATTGGCCGATAACGATCCGATAAAACTGTATCCTGGGTTAGGGTTTTCCTACCATGTGAGTGAAAGGATTTAGATTTTACATAAACATTGTTAAAAAGGGTAAAAAACTAACACAGATATAACTTCATACCATTTTTTAACAGATAAGTAGAAAAAGGAAATAAATAACTACTCGATGTAAAGTGCAGAGGATAAGATCTCCGATATCAAACCACAGATACCTGATCTGGCTAATTAGTTCATATGGGAGGCGATATCTGATCCAGGTATTGTTTGAAGCATCTCTTCTTATAAATGTGGATTCAAAGAAGATCAACTTTTTTTTAGAAAGGTAACCATACCTTTTTTTTTATTGAGTGATGTTACAACATTTTTTTTCTGTTTTTATTTGGATATAAACCACAAAAGAATCCAGGAACTTAAATCATAGAAGCAATGAAGAAGCTCTGGTGGAGCTGCGCTTATCATGAACTCAGATGCGAGGCTCTGCTGACAGGCGAACCATTAGTGGTTTACTCTCCAAATCTGGTGTTTATAGCCAATAACTCTATGGAGAAAAGAGCAGACATATTGAAGAAGGTGCAGGAAGAAATCCACTAAAAGGTTTAATAGTGAGGTTCAGGTTAATCTTCCTGCAGAAAATCATCCACAGCTCAGTGGATGTGCTAGAATGGCCTAGTTAAAGTTCACTTCTTTAGGCATAAATATCCGTCTCTATCTTAGTTCTAAGCGTATGAATACTTTAAAGGCCCCGTAGCTTGTTAATCTGTACATTGTAAAGCAGGATTTCAGCTGTTTTCATTATTGGATGGAGGATGTAATCTTTCTCTCATTGATTCATGTCTACATGCCAAGCTACGCCTATTAAAGATAGATATTTAGTCTACACTCCAAAAGGTGGTTGTAATCTCTCAATCTGAGTCTTGTTAGGGAAATTATTTTGTATTTCTTCTGAAATTCTGATCAGGTCCTCTTTAAATCTCCTGTGCCTCCTTTTATATCTCAGCATGATGTTTCAGGTGTTGCACGTCCTGAATTTGTATAAATCTTCTTAAATGTCGGAAATCATTCACCGAGGAAAGACATTCTTTTCACCTCCCACCAAGGATGAGCATAGATGACAAAGTGCCGCACGCTTATTAACATTTGGAATATGATTGGCTCCCACTAAACATCTGGGATATTTCCGACCCAGTGACACAATGAAGAAATTCTCATCTAAACTAATTTTCCTTCGTCGGCTGGAGCTTTGTCCTCTGATACAACCAAGGATTGCTGAGCTTCCTAATGGCTCGTGGTGCCCCGCGGATCTTGGGGGCCGCGCCAAACCTCCGAGCGTGAATATTTAAAAACCCACATATCAGACCTCAGTAGTCTCATCAAGGCTGTGGCGGCGATAGCACCGTTCTACTTAACTCACTCCCCAGAATCCAGCCACCCTCCCTCTGTTCAATATCTCCAATGATGAGCCCTCCTGGGTAGAGCGTATCTTCAGGGGCATGGTCCTCCCTGATATGCTTGAGTTTAGCCCATTAGCTTTGCTGAATGGCATTAATATGTGACATAGCTCATTGTAATGGTGTCATTTCCAAGTGCAGGAAGGACAAGGGCATTTGCTGAAATGTTTTTAAAAACTTGCCTGAGGGTGCACCAGATGTCTCAAAACCCCCCTCCCCCTCCTTACACACCCCTATAACCCAATAGAGCACAGCCAGAAGCCTGTATTGCAATTGTGATACAGTCAACTGCCTGAAAAAGCTTAAAATATTCTAATTTCCTTGTCCTCTCACGTCTGATTTCCTCTCCACTCTGTCTTCCCTCTTGCTGCCTCCCTCTATCTTAATCCTTTTTTCTGCTCCCCTTCAATTCTAATTTGGTACTTCGCACTTCCAGCTCCAATTTTTTTTTTCTTCCTTTGTTTCATGTCCCTCCTATCTCTTCCCGTCCGTTGTTTCTGTTTTTCACAACGCTTTGCTTTAAAGTAAAGAGTTTTCATACCAAACTTTTCAGAAATGAGTGGACAGGCACAAAGCCTAGAGAACGAGAACAACTTCAGGGTACAACCCATAATAATTACATTTAGTTTGTTTGTTTGTTTTTTTCTTTACCATTAACAGCTGCAACAATTGCAACTTTAATCTGTTCTTCCAGAAGCATATTTCTTAGGTCAGACACTGATGTTGGATTAGAAGGTCAGATCTAGTTCAACCCCAAAGGTGTTCCGTTGTGTTTAGATGGATAATCTTCCCTCAACACATTGGCTGTTTCTAAATTCACAAGAATGCGAGTACGGACTCGTGCTCTCGCAAAGTACGTTCTTGATAAGAACACAGGAAAGTAGGGACTCTGGGAGAACGGGAGCATGCAGCAAAAATACGGGTCAATTGGAACAGAAACGTACTTGTGATGTCACCACACGCTCGCCTCATCTGGAGCTGCATTTCACCTCCTGCTATTGATAGTCTCTAGATAATAATAAATTCTAACTCTTTTTTTATTTAGTGGGGGAATAATAATGAACACAGTCAGATAAACACAAATCAAATGGACATTTTGTTAAATAAAACACAAATAAAATCGCCATCAGAGCCAGCTCTACTTCACACACGTCTATGCCGAGAGAGGGCTCCTGCAGACGGGCAACGTTAGCCTTTGCTGCCGTTAGCCTTGGAGGTCCATTGGTTGCTACGGTCTTCTCAACATCTGAACTTTTTTTCTATTACGCACTAAATCAGTAAATGGGCCATATAGTGAAGCTTAAAAGTATAATGTTCTCACCTCAAATGATATTAAAACATACTTTTATTGAACAACAGCAACAGAAAAGAGAACTTTTAACTTAATACTCTGAACTCTGTGAGCGCTGCATTGAAAGCTGCTACTGCCACAGTGCATGCTGGGATAGCTGTCAATCTCAAGAACAGACAAGTCTGCTCTGATGCATGCTGGGTAAAGAGGGAGGGGCGAGAACAACATTCGGGGACCTTGTCCGTTCTTGGTCTGCTGAATTGGAGCAATACTAGGGCTGAGGCTGATGACGTTCACAAGCACATGAGAATGCACAAGTACTCAGGTTTAGATACAGCCAATGTTGCTACCTCAATACTCTACCCCTGAGATCATCATAGTGGGCTCTGTCAGTTTTGCTCACTTCTAATTATTAATTTAGGGGCAACTTATAAAAATGGGGCTAAAAACAAATGCACACTAAAAAACCTCTGACTTATATTCAGTTAGATCAAAGGAGTCCTTCTTCACAATGATGAACTACTTTGTCTATCTGTAAAAGTTGAAAGAAGTTTGTTTTTTGTGACTGATGAAGTTCATTATGCACGACTGCTTTTGCGGAACGCATATTTTTTTCTTTTAACCGCTTCCACACAAATTGTAAGCTGCCTAAATTCAAGCTGAACAGCCTGGGCGATCTCGTCTGATTGCATGTTTATGCATCACAGCTCTGAAAACACATCCCTCCCCTCGCAGGCGGATGCGGCGTCGGACAAGGAGCTGTGTGCGGCACTGAACATCAAGTTGGACAGGATGAAGGATGAGTGTGATAAGCTGGTGGCGCAGCTGGGCACTAAAGACGAAGCACACTCTCTTCTCCAAAGAAAATACCAGCAACTCAAACAGGATCTGGAAGACAAAGTAAGCCAGGCTCTGCTGGGTTGTGTGTGTACTTTGTGTTTGTATATAGAGGCCATCCAGAAGCATCATATTGAAGTAAACATGTAGAAAAATAAAGAACTTTTCTTTCCTTCTTTCTTTATTTCCCTGAGTATGATTTGAGAAAGCGTCATCATCAGTGCGACCTCAGGAGTTTTAAGCAGCTAATGAAATATTGATGCCAGCTCACCTCCTCCACACAGACCTGAGAGGTTCTATGCAGCTTTTTTCAGGGCAGACATGTATCGATTTGAAATTGGTTAAGTGCAGAAATCAGGTTCCTATTCATGGAACATGAGAGGTTTATTATCTCAGCCAGGAGATAATGATTCATATTCCCCAGGCAGCACTGATCACCCAGGTTTCTGTCCTCTGACATATTGATTGGCTTTGTCCTGTTAGAGACGCTGAAATATTGCAGATACTAACCAAAAATAAAGACAAGTGCTGCACAGCGCCTAGATGGAAGTAGCTTTTACATATTTGACCATTGGTGTTTGCGTTCAGCCCACCTGAATCGTTCTTTTGAAGCTACAGCTTCAGTCATTTAGGTATGACTCCGAGACTACTGTTACCAAAGTAGGTTAAACCATTTTAATGTTGCTGTGTTTAATGTAGACCAACCAGATTTTAAATTCTTTTCTTTTAGCAATAGCATGTGTTTCGCTCCATAGTGATTTTATGGTGTTTCTTTAACTACGCTGGAAGATGCTTAAAGGCTCAGATGTTGTCTTATAACCCAACTCCAAAACTTTCTTCCTCTGCCGCCTCCTTTGCTCTTTTTTTCCCTATGTTGCTGTTTTTTTTCAATAAATATCCTATAACAAACCTCTGAGACCTTCAATGAACCGTTTGATTTATTGTGAGACCAGATCACACACAGGTGGGCTCTAGCTATAAGGGGCTGCTGAATGGGACTGGTTGTGGTCGACTATATCAGAATATTAAAGGCTCTTTCTTTCTCTCCTGTCTTTCTTTGCTGTGGATTTTTCTTACATTTTTATGTCTTTATTCCTCTCTTTTGCTCTTTTTTTTTCTTTTTCTCTGACTTTCTTTTTCTATCTCTTTCTTTCTTTCTTTGATAAGACACATCAAATCAATAACTTTTGGATGTATGTGTGCTTCAGTTTAATTTAATGGAGACTTATTCTATGTTTTGTGAAAATATTTCTAGTGTTGTGTGGAAGGAAAATGCTGGTTGCTAATAGTATTAGGAATTAGGAAAGTTATCACAGCTTTACATCAACCAAATGACTGATGTCTTCTACAGGTGAGATTAGGTGAGCGGAGACGCGTTTCTGAGTCGGAGCTTGCGAGGCTGGAAAAGAAGGTTTTGACAATGGAAGCTGACCAAGAAACGGTGCTTACTTCTCTTGGGGAAGAGCTTGATGCAGTCTGCCGTAGCCTGGCGAGGAATGGTGAAGACAAACTACAGGTATTACTACATGTTTACAACCCGTCCTTAACCACTTGTACCGTCCTGGAAGAGGATTGTTTCAGCTCCTATAATCCACCACTGGATTAGGATAAATTATGAAAGTCCACATACCATCAACCAGAGACAAAGAGCAAACTTATAGTTATTGCTTTTCAGTGTTTAGCTTGATAGAATTAAAGCTGTACAGATCTTATAATAATATATATGTATAATTATTTATTTTTATATATATATATATATATCCATAGCAGAATTGAATATATTCTTGGCTGCAGATTCAGAATCCACTTCTACAGTAGCGATAGATCATTTGATTTCTCCAGACGCTGCCCTTCAGTTTAAGAATCCAGGGAATATTTAGACTGGGATTGCCATGGACATTAATGAGAGGCATTCCTGTGTTATGGTTTGATTATGCCTCTTGTGTATTTTTGGTTGGATGCATAAAACTGTAACTGTGAAATATGTTGGCCTGTTTAATTACTCCCAGGTGGGGTTTCAAGTTATCTTTTGGCCTGTTTATCATAAGCGTGTTTTATTAGGACGAGGCATGGTTAAAAGTAGTGTGGTGGCTGAAGTAAGTAACATTACTATTTTACAATCATGATTATTATTTTCAACTTTTAAAGAAACTAATGCTCTTAATACTTGGCAAATGGTGCCCTGCGAAATTAGACAATTATGGTCATATACATGTCCTTCTCAAAATATTAGCATATTGTGATAAAGTTCATAATTTTCCATAATGTAATCATAAAACTTGAACATTCATATATTTAAGATTCATTGCACAGTAAATGAAATATTTCAGGTCTTTTATTGTCTTAATACGGATGATTTTGGCATACAGTTAATGAAAACCCAACATTCCTATCTCAGAAAATTAGCATATTTCATTTGACCAATAAAAGAAAAGTGTTCTTAATACAAAAAAAGTCAACCTTCAAATAATTATGTACAGTTATGCACTTAATACTTGGTGGGGAATCCTTTTGCAGAAATGACTGCTTCAATGCAGCGTGGCATGGAGGCAATCAGCCTGTAGCACTGCTGAGGTGTTATGGAGATCCAGCATGATTCCATAGCGGCCTTTAGCTCATCCAGATTGTTGGGTCTTGCGTCTCAACTTTCTCTTCACAATATTCCACAGATTCTCTATGGGGTTCAGGTCAGGAGAGTTGGCAGGCCAATTGAGCACAGTGATACCATGATCAGTAAACCATTTACCAGGGGTTTTGGCACTGTGAGCAGGTGCCAGGTCGTGCTGAAAAATGAAATCTTCATTTCCATACAGCTTTTCAGCAGATGGAAGCATGAAGTGCTCCAAAATCTCCTGATAGCTAGCTGCATTGACCCTGCTCTTGATAAAACACAGTTGACCAACAGCAGCAGCTGACATGGCACCCCAGACCATCACTGACTGTGGGTACTTGACACTGGACTTCTGGCATTTCCTTCTCCCCAGCCTTCCTCCAGACTCTGGTACCTTGATTTCCAAATTACATGTAAACCTGAGCAACAGTCTAGTGATGCTTTTCTGTAGCCCAGGTCAGGCGCCTCTGCCGCTGTTTCTGGTTCAAAAGTGGCCTGACCTGGGGAATGCAGCACCTGTAGCCCACTTCCTGCACACGCCTGTGCACAGTAGCTCTGGATGTTTCTACTCCAGACTCAGTCCACTGCTTCCGCAGCTCCCCCAAGGTCTGGAATCAGCCCTTCTCCATAATCTTCCTCAGGGTCTGGTCACCTCTTCTCGTTGTGCAGCGTTTTCTGCCAGACTTTTTCCTTCCCACAGACTTCCCACTGAGGTGCCTTGATACAGCACTCTGGGAACAGCCTATTGGTTCAGAAATATCTGTGTCATACCCTCTTGCTTTAGGGTGTCAGTGATGGACTTCTGGACAGCAGTCAGGTCGGCAGTCTTACCCATGATTGGGGTTAAAGTTATGAACCAGGCTGGGAGTTTTAAAGGCCTCAGGAATCTTTTGCAGGTGTTTAGAGTTAATTTGTTGATTCAGATGATTAGGTGCATAGCTCGTTTAGAGACCTTTTTCATTATATGCTAATTTTCGAGATAGAGAATTTTGGGTTTTCATGAGCTGTATGCCTAGATCATCCGTATTAAGACAAGACAAGACCTGAAATATTTCAGTTAGTGTGTAATGAATCTAAAATATATGAATGTTCAAGTTTTATCATTGCATTATGGAAAATAATGAACTTTATCACAATATGCTAATATTTTGAGAAGGACCTGTACATGGTTCAAACACACATTGTCTTAAATACTTGCACCTAGCCTTCCAAACCTGCTAAACACTAATGAATCCTGCCTGTTCTCATCTGTCCTCATGGATTTCTCGTTCTGGTCCAGTGGTGATGCAGTCGGACACGTGCCAACACCTTACCTTGTCTCTAATCCATCAAGACGTCAAACCTACAAGTGATCGGCTTAATGAGGGATAATAACAGAAAAGAGGTTTAGAAGAAATAGGTTTCCTCTTTAGAGCCTCCAGTTGGGCACCATGATGATAATTATAGGAAAACCACCAAACACTGAACGTAGAAAAATGGGGGACACAGTAAATGGTTGCTGATGAGTGCAGTTGTGTGCAATGTTCCTCAAATGTTTGATGTTTATGGGTATATATGTAACCCACCCAGTACACTGAGTACACTGTGCATGCTGAGGCCGTGTTTATTACAAGTTTAAAATCAGCTTATAACAATAATAAACTTGTTACAAACCAGTGATCATAGCAAGTTACATCGTTTATTAAAATAATAAGAGGTTACAACAGTCATTTCCATTAATCTACTTTAAGTTGAAGTGATTGGGGCAACTTAAAATGAAAAACAGAGAAACGTCATGAGATGTATTATGTTACATGTAAGAGTTCAGCTTTGCCCAGGATGGCAGTCCTGCTCTGGAAGAAAAGAGACGTTTTACCCTTTAAAGGTTTTAGTTCACATTAAAGCATTCACATTCTGCAAATGTGCGCTGTAGCCTGTGACACAGTTTAAATTCCTGTTACTCTTTGTCTTTATGTCTTTAATTACATTGTTTTTTTAGCATTTCTGCTTTAAATTGTATAAGGGTTTAAGCATTTCATGAATAATATCCAAAGATAAAAATACCTGCATTCTCCATTCAAGATCCATTTAGGAGGGAGTGGTGGCCTAGTGGTTAGAGCATTGCGCACAGGTCTCAGATGTTCTGAGTTCAAGTCCCACACACTCCCACTGAATGCCACTCACAATGACATCCCACTGCTCCCTAAGGGGATGGGTTAAATGCAGAGAGTTCATTTCGTTGCTTTGTGCTTGTGACAGTGTTATGAAAATAAAGTTGAATTCTAACTCTAAGGGTAAAGAAAATAAGGAATATCACCACCATACATTACATTGCATCTGTTTTTCACATTTTTCCCTTCTCACTTCTGATATGGTTCTCAAAATATGCCACTTCAGGATGATTTCTGGATGTTTGTGCTACTTTTCATGTTTATTTAAGCACAAACATCCAGAAGCTGTGACATCCGCTTTAGCTCCTCACATCTAAGTGCTGCAGCCACCGTATCTGAGAATGTGCTAATTGATTGATTTATGTTTTTGCTTCATTATGTACTTGAATTGAGCAAAAAAAGCAAAACAAAAAAAAAGCAGAGCATTACGCTGTGCAGTGAACAGGTACGTCTTTATCTGTGTGCATTTTGGATAGCTGTTAAAAACCGTTGAGTTTCATTGTTTTGGAAGCCTTAAATGATAAATAATTTGGGCCTCCACACATTCTTCTTCCTGCTGGATCATTTATTTATGCATCCGAGTGGTTTTTGATGCACTGAATAAGGACATTTATTTAACTTTTTTAATCATATTCATCCAAATACAACTCTTAAATGTATTCATATTATTTATAAAACTGATTAGATAGTAATATTTGAAACTGGGATTGAGGAGTAAATCGTGTGCCAGACAGCTGCACATCCAAGAGGTAATAACATATTAAAGAGATGCTATAAGAATTGGAAACTAAATAAAAATAAGATAAATGGATTTCCTATTAATTTTCTTTATATATCTTTATTTAATTTAGTATTGCAAGCAAAAATAACTGTTGTCTATTTCTATATAATGTAATGAAATTCGGGGGAAAAGCAGAAGCAGTTTGAATAAGGAGTGTTACATGGAGGGAACATTGGTTGTGTGTCAGAAAAAATATTTTCTGATTAAAAAGGTTGTTATATAGTTGAGTGGCGTGGAATTATATTTTTTACCTAAGAATCACGATTATTATATTATGTCAAAGACTTCTGATTATACATACAATCATCCTGAAGCCTCCACATTATTTTTGTTTTCTCCTTATCTATCCTCTAGTGTGGATTTATGTCAGTTGGATTCTAGTTAGACCAGCTAGTCTGTACTACAGTGAGACAGCCCATAACAGATCACACTTTACATAAAGAATGTGGCGGCATGCATCCTGATAGTTGATTCTTTTTGCATTTCAGGATTTAAAGTCACTAAAAGATAAACGGCTACAATCAGGCTCTTTATATTCCAAAATTGAACCTTATTTGAAAAGATACTTAATGCTTTCATCTTGCAATTTAATGAAAATGATGGGTTTATTTTAAATAACTAATCACGTGTCTTCTTTCTACACTAGCTTCACAGTTCATCAGTAAATGACAGGTTTCACATGGGATTGTGAAGAAATTTAGGTCTGTAATACACTAAAGGTGTCTGGTTAAACTGACAGGCTGATTAAACTTGGGAACTCTGGTGGAGCTGCAGAGATCTGAACCTCATGTGTTAGATTAAATTGACAGAGCAGCTTTTTGTCCTGCAGTCTAAAAATGTGGGCTTTTTATGGAATTATGTCAAGAATAGAGGTGTGGAAAAAGCTGCTCTGGTCTGCAGGGTCCAAACAGAGGTCCTATTTGGCCTTCATGCTAAACACTCCAGGTTGAACACCCCACTTTGACAGGGAGGTATGGCGTTTGCAGCATCATGATGAGGGGACACTTTCCTTCAGAAGGCTGCAAAGGGGCATTTCTAAAAAGAAAACCTGATAGAAGCAGCAAAAGAATGAAACAGGTGAGGGGTTCACCTTTCATCAGGACAAAATCCCTTAAAATACAACAAGAGTTGCAATAAAGCATAATGAATGCATCAATTGTGCAGGACTAACATGACAGAATGAGAGAAATAACACAAGTGAATCCTCTGCATCATTTTACCTCATGCACCTTTTTCTTTCCAGGATCTACTTCCTTTCTCTGTGTTCTCTTTCATTTCTACTGACTTCTTTTGTCAGATGATTAGTGAAGATATGGAGATCTCTTGGATAATTTCCTTCTTTAACATCTTCACTTGCTCGCTTGTTAGTTTGAGCAGTTTCCCCCCATCTGTTTCCATCTCAACGTTCCCTATCTCTTTCCATTTTCCCAGTGGGAGGTGAAACAAACATATGGCTTCCAAAAAAAAACAAAAAAACACCACATTCCCCCGCGCTCTAGAAGAAGCAAAAACCAGGCAGTGTTATATTTAAAGTACAGGTAGCGAAGCCTCAGATTTCATGGCAGTTCTGCTTTAAAAAAAGGAATAAAAATATTGTGGTGATATTTTTTTCCCCACTTTCAAGCCCTCAGACAGCACTTTTAACTCCCTGCCTACTTGTTACGTTTCTCAGCGGTTTCACCTCCTGTTTGTCTGCCGCGGAGCCAAACAGGCTTTGATGGTTTGAGGAAAAGTTAAGAGAGCGTGCGAGAAGCTGCGACATGTCTCATCCTCCCACGCGGTCACATGCTCTGACGTATGGCTGTTCTCTCCCAGAGAAAGAGGCCTTTGCACAGCTGTGAGCCAGTCTGAGGCACCAAAGCAGAGAGCCTTGAGGAATTCATCCTGCCTGTTTTCGATTGACAGTAGAAGAAAGGCTCTTTAATCCTGAGCAACAGCATTGTTGTCTGCTACAGCTCAGGACAGAGTGGCTCAAGAAAAAATCTGCACTTTATCTTCACGGTTTAGAAACACCTTGTCACAAAGTTGTATTCAGATATTTAGATCAATATGCTCCTGTATTATGTATTACTCTATTAAAATGAAGCTATAGAAGCATGTGTTTTGCTTCTAGGAACAGCCTACAGATCAATCCTAGCTTACATAAATCTGGATCTAAGCTTTAGAATATAGGTTGACATAATTAAAAACATTGATTTAAATAATTAATAATAATTGAACTTTTTTATTGATCTCACATTGGAGAAATCTACCTCTGCATTTAATCCATCCTCTTGGGGAGCAGTGGGCTGCCCTCGTGGGGCTCCCAGGGAGCAGTGTGGGGATAAGGGTCTTGTTCATAGACCCAAAATGGCAGTCTGTGGGAGTGGGGTTCGAACTCACAACCTAAAGATTCCAAGCTTTATGCCCCAATCACTCCCCAAAATGATTATATGCTGCAAATAATGATACAATAATATACACACATGTAGTTAAGTTACCTATTCTTACACTTTGGGTTTATTATTATTGTGTTACCTGTAAAATAAACAACAAAAAAAGAAAAATTAAACACATCCAGTTGTTTTCCCTCCCAGTGTTTGGAAGTGAGAGGCGTGTTCTCTGCCATCAGCAGCAGAGCTTTTAGTGTCCTAGCCATTGTTGCCACATTCAATTATTTGAGAGCAGGATTTTCCGCCTTAGCTTCTGTCCACATATATCTATCTGCCCTAGATTTCAGTCCATTTCTCTCCTGCTGAAAACAGTCCGTTGATTAGTAAACATCCTTCAGCGACTCGAATCAGATCCTGTGGTATGAAAATGCTACAAAAGCGCTGTACAGAGAAAGGAGTAATGCAGCCATGCTTACATATGCTAACAATATTGTAAAAGCTTGTTTTAATTGTGACCTAAATGTGCACAAAATAATTATAGTATCGTAGTAATTCTTGACAGAGGTTATCCAAGTGTGATGAGGTCAAATTATAACTGCAAATGTAATATTTGTAATATTTCTCTACATCTTATTCAGATTTCCTACCCTGGTTGCTATAAGTAAAAGTGCTAGAAGAACAATTGAAAACAAGTAACATGTAGCAGCATAGTGGTGTGAGATTTTTTTTTTTTTGCTGTTTTCTTACACTACCAGTAATTACATTCTAGCTACATGGTGTCTTTACCTCTCTTGCTCACACTTATGTATTTGTGAGCTGCTGTGTGGCTCCTTAGATGTTTGAATGCATGCTGTGTTTTGATTATCACTGTAGCTCTCGGATTCAGTCTGTTTCACCTCGTATCAGGGAAGAATCAGACAGGCAAAACATGCTGCTGCCTTTTCTTACTTTTTTTTTTACAGTGATTTATTGGCTAAAATGTAGCTAAAATCTAAAGACAGAGGCACTAAGTTGTAACCCAATAAGTTTTCCTCTGGCTCCTGATCACGTATTGATTTAGTGTCTTTGGGTTAACATGGGGCCAATGCAACATTCAAGTGTGTTTTTGTGCCGGAGAGAGGGAGGAGTTGGGAATCAATATGTTGCCCGCAGCAGAGAAAAACTCAACTTTTATAGTTTGAGTAGATGGAAAATTACAAATTGAATGTGAATGGATCACGAACTATAGCTGGACTGCCAGCTAAGTTTCATTTAAGGTAAGGAAAGAAGAGACAGAAAACATGTAATGAGAATTCAGAGATGAAGAAAGCGTAGATTTGGGTTGGCTGAAGGGTTAGTTTCAAATAATGGAGATGAGGGTGACCTTTGTCAATGTATGACTTATAATGCTTGCATTTGTGTTAAATACTATGCCTAGAAAAAAAGACCGCATATATTTATTTTCAAATAAAACAATGTTTGCCAACAATTCGTCCTGATAGTGTTTAATTAGTTCTTTTTTAACCTGAAAAGAATTTTTGCGCAATAAAAGATCAATGGATATAAACTTTATTTGCTATTTCTGTCTTTTGGAAGCATTAACTCACAATTCTATCTACTAGGCAACTTCTGAAGCTTTAGCTCGCACTTCAGTGAACACTAGAGTTCATATTATATTTTGGGTGCTACTTTTTAGTTATCCCTCATGGCATCAAATATGGTTTTTGGGCTTGGCTACATTACTTCCTTGTTTACTTGTGCATAGTATTGTCCCTCATGTCACATGTTTTTTTTTTATTGTAGACCAAGTGAGGGCGACCAAGTGAGGATGTAAGATTTGTGGTGTGCTTTGGGATAAAAGTTATGCAGAAAAGCCATTAATCTAGCTGTTACAAACCTATAAATCCATAGAAACAAATGTATCCTGATGCTGTACTCTAGTGCTACTTTCAATGCATAGAAGGTCTACCTTAACATTAACATAGCTCCAACATTGTTTTGATTTGAATCTGCAGCACATTTACAGAAATTAAGACCAACCGCGTAATAATATTATGCAACATTTAATGAATCTTATGTATGTGCTGATGAAAATTCACTGCTTTAAACTGAAATTGAATAACATTTTTTATGTGGAGATGAATTTTAAATTATCTCACAAAATTTTTTTTACCTACTTACTAACTGTAAGGTTTTTACATTGTTCTGGCAGTGGAACAGTGGGAATTAGGGCTGGGTGATATGACTTCAAATCAATATCACGATAAATTGGGCAGTTTTACCTCAGTAACGATAAATGCATGATAAATGCTCTGGCTCCTCTATCAGAAATAAAGGCATGTGCAGGCAATGCAACTGATTTATAATTTTTTTATTTACATACACACCTGTTTGCACATTTGAAACCTTCCCCAAAGAACAATTTGGCTTGCTCTGGATAAGCGGACTGAATTTTTCAGAGGTTTCTGTTACTTTCAAATGTTTGTGTAGCCATCCTAAATGCCTGAATTACTCCATTATTACTACTTCTTTGCCTTAGTCCTCAATGTCTGAAAAGTTTATTTTTTCAGTCAATCCTATCTTTATTCTGTCAGCTGGGAAAATAGACCCCGTGTCTAAGATTAATGCAAACATAATATAACTGTTCTCATGTAAGGACATCTTTTTGTTTTTTTAAACTACTTGTATCATTACAGGTTCTAGTTATTAAAATTATTAGGTAGTACAGATCCCATGTAGCTTGGAGAATAGAAAAACAAAATCCAAACAAAAGCCTGGAAGGTTGAGATGAAAAACATTTTCGATAGATTTAGTCTCATTTTCATGTTTCTCTATAGCGTTCTAGTTTAGGTTTATGATACAGTAGTAAAGGTTTTTGCTTTTTTCTGGCCCCCCACTTTAAAAAGCTAAACAGCAGAAATACAAAACAGCAAAAAAACTATAACTCCTTTTTTCATCAAAATGAGCATGTGTTCCTTTTTTGTGCCACAGAAGTAATGAATTATTGAGTGGACTGGTAACCTTCAGTTAAAATTCCCCTGTAAAAGCTTCCTTATCATCATTGGCGGATGGAAGCTTTCAAATGAGTGCCATAGTTTTGCTTATCTGTGTATCGTTTTGTGTGTGTGTGTGTCTGCAGTCATTAAGAGTTGGCAGTCAGCTTGCATTGCTGATGCTGTCAACCTTGTCCACGATGGCTGGAACACAGTCCCTGAGCTCATTTTTATGACACACACCACTTCTTTGCAAAGGTGTGTGTGTATTGTCATACGCTGTTAAACACATGCATCACAATTTAAGTTGGCAGGAGCTTCTGACTGAGGTTAAGGGTTTTGACAGCTGGCTCTTTTACTCTCTTCCATATCCTGTTTGTCTGACCACATTCTATTTTTCTCTTTACGTCGTTTAACTAAACGCTGAAATTCGTTTTTAAATATCTTTTGAACGAGTGTTGAAACTTCTATTTATCAACCTCAGAATGAGGAACAGGGTTCTGTGGGGTGTACTAACAATGTTGGTGCAGTACATTCATGGATTTCTTCTGATTCTGGTTTAACAGGCGATCTCTCAGAGACCTGGATTGGTCAAGGATCCTCATTGTTGGCTTTCTGAGACAAAGGTACTCACTCATGCAGTGCAGATGCTTCTTTATCATTCTTATTTCAATATACTCTCTATTTTTCATTTTGTTTGCAAATTAAATAAAGTACCAAGTATATAAACTGTGCTCAAATAGTCTTTATTAGGCATTCACCAATATTGAAATGTGGACTGATGGCTAAAACTTTGAGTACCAATAAAATACATTAAGCTACAAGCTTGTACAGTTCATGTAAATTATATGGAGTATGCCATCAGTGTTCTGGGTTGCTGCACAATGGAATGTCCTTTTTAAAATGTGTTATGGTGCTTATAAAAATGGACTATCCACCTTCCATTAAGGACTTAGAGTAACAGATTGGTTCAAAGTTTTCTATCAACCAGCTGATTGCAGGCAGACTGGGGTTCAAGGAGACAGAAGCAGACATACAGCAAAAGAAGAGATACAAAAGGCAACTATCAACCAGCTTCACAAGCGGTCCTGTCCAGGAAACACAGCCAGGCAGCCAGCTCCCATGCCAGAGGATGAAAGAGAGCACATCCAGCAAGTTACAGTCAGGACTACACTGAAAAACAGGCAAAGCTCCATCATCTATAAACAAACATGTTGATGGCAGCAGCAC
Source organism: Cyprinodon variegatus (assembly GCF_000732505.1). Lineage (NCBI taxonomy): Eukaryota > Metazoa > Chordata > Actinopteri > Cyprinodontiformes > Cyprinodontidae > Cyprinodon > Cyprinodon variegatus. Next base: position 295,721 of record NW_015150732.1, read on the forward strand.
AGCTGATATTTCTCTCCAGGATGGTGTCACAGCCAAACAGGAACAGACGAGGCAAAGCTACTATGAAAAACAGCAGAGAGAGCATAACCTTAGAGATTGAACTAACAAATACTGGAAAATGGGAGAATATAGATGGAATGAAGCAGAATGATGAAAAGGGGGTCCCTATGTCCTCCAGCAGTCTAAGCCTATAGCGGCATAACTATAGACATAGTTCAGGATAAACTGAGCCACTCTAAATATAAGCTTAATCAAAAAGGAAAGTTTTAAGCCTACCCTTAAAAGTAGACCGGGGGGTCTGCCTCACGGACTAAAACTGGTAGTTGGTTCCACAGGAAAGGAGCCTGATAACTAAAAGATCTGCCTCCCACTCGACTAAGAGAGCTTCGCCTCAGCGATTATGTAACTCCACTTTCCCGGTTAGGAGCTTCAAAGTAAATCAAACGCACTATAAGGGCACTTATTGCAGAATTAAACAATTTCTCCATAAAGATATCGAACTCTGCACAGCTATATAAAGATAACGCCCCTAAGGTATGATTATTACAATTCGTCTGCAAAAAAAACATGGGCTTAGTTACTCTTTAGCAATATCAGGACAAGAAAAAGGGAAAACAGTTTAATATGAAGTATTCATAAAGTTTATTAATATATAAAATCTTTAAAAAAAGACAAGAAAATGAATCGATTGAGACATATTAATCAATTAGCCTTTTGAGCTGTGATCCTGAAAACCCCCTGATCCCATTAAGCCAGTACTGAGTCGGTATGCATTCAATACTATAAAATGCTAATTTTTTTCTTTATTTGCTACAAATTAATTCTTCATCAAGCAGAGACTGTTTATTTGAATATAGTCCACATTTAATTCAGTTTATTTATAGAGTACCAATTTCCAACGCATGCCATCTTAAGGTACTTTCCAGAAACAATTCAGTCAGATTAGTTCAAAGTTTTCTATCTAAGGAAACCCATTTAGATGAAATTGTAATAAACATACACCATCAAGGATTTTGATGTTGATGTTTTAATTGTTGTTCCAAATGTCTTTCATCAACTCATTAAAATTTAACACAGGATCTTTAATCTTTGTTTCAGTAAAATGGTACAGCCTAATGAGGGCTTTTTGAGTAGTTCAGTTAGACCCGTTGAGTTTGCATTGGTCACCCAGACCAGATCTTTGAAAAGCTGATTTAAAGTTAGTGTTTAAGCTGGTCAAACAATCAGGGCTTCGGTTCAGAGCTGTGAGAGTGTTGCTTTTACTGCTGCTAAAAAGAAATAAAAAATAAAACACTTTCAGAATTTTGTCTCCAAAATCTCTGCTAAATCCCACCTCAACCTCCCCATAGGCTTTTAAATGTTTATTTTTTATTGAACATCATAGTTTTTCATAAACCTTTCATATAAAATTAGGTGAGTACATTGCATAGTTTTACCCAAAGCAGAATTACGAGAGGTCGGTTTAAAATTAGGCTGATAAAAGAGGAGAAAGAGAAAAGAAAAACCATCAGGAAGTGTTGAATTTTCAGGCGTTAAAATGGCATGATCATTTGTCCAATTAACACAATGCTACTGTGTACCTGCACACTATATGCCAAAATGTCCATTCTACTCTGATTGTTTACAGCAGTTTATATAGAAGAGTATCTGGTGCCTTTGCCTATTATTCTTTGCAAAAAAAAAAAAAAAACTCAGACTCCAGTTAGAGGTGATATAGGGTATAAAAGAGGGATAACTTCAAGTCTTCCTACAGATTGTCATCTGGCTGATGACGATCTGATTTCAACACAGAATTGGACTTTGATTTAAAACATTCTAATTGACATTTAAAGATTTAAAGATGGTTTCCCACTGGAGTGTGTACGTATAATTGATCATATTTTTTACAGGAACAATCTAATTTATGTTCATGCATATTGGATTGTTGGTTATTCAAACTCAAACAATTTGAGGTCTCAAGCCATAGTTTGTGATATTGCATTAAAACACAAAATGTTTAGGATTCTCCAGATTTTGTGTTTCAAGGAAATTAAAACCAGCCCGATCATTTGTTTACTCATCTAAAGATTACATTTGACTTAAAAGCCCCATATTGCATCAGTTATATCAGGACTGTTAAATCTGTCCTCTTATTTTTCATTTTTCCTGTGTCTTTCCGAAACGAACCAGATTAAACTGCGCTGGCTGTGTGAGGAAGTGCAAGAGCGCGACATGAAGGATCGCCGCCTTAGGAAGCAACACCAGCAAACCAGAGACCAGCTGAAGGCTCTCAGGCAGAGCCTGGATCAACAGGAGAAGCTGTTGCTCTCCCACAGCACTGAGAAGAAAGGTAGTGCCTTATTAAACAAAAAAAAACACCCTTATGATGACTTTGTTCTCACTTGATGCGCTAAGCGATAAATCAGTCTGCTGAGCTAGCGATAGTGGGAAAGAGAGGCGACTATTTAACCTGCACAGCCAGCTTTAAATCACAGACTCCAGCAGCTGAACTCTTTGACTCAGCTGAGTCAGACTCACATCTCTTTATCTTGTCACAGCGTCTCTATGAGCAATAATCCCTTTAATTGGACGCCTTTTGTCACTGTTTTGTTTGCATTGGCACTTAGAGAATCCTGTCTGTGCCCTCCATGAACTTAAAACTTTCATTTTCTCACTTTGTATACACTTCTGTTTCTCCACCATTATAAATGTGTGAGAAAGCATCCTAATCATTTTCTGCTGCAGTCGTCTTCAGTAAACAATCGTGTTTTTCTATCTAACGGTTCCATTTCTAACTGTTTTCCTAATGAGCTGTAACTGACATTGAGGCCTCTATTTGCTTTTCTGCGAAACAGCGACGGAAAATGGTTGTTGGATTAACAAAAGAGGTAAAAGACGCAGTGAGAGCGAGGTAAAGATGGAAAGCTTTTATTAAAGCAGTTGACTCACTTTTATGCTGTTTTGTAGCGATGTTATAAAAATCAAATCGTTCCAAATAAATCCTATTCCTGGTCCCCATTTATAGCTCTCTCTCACAGCCAGTAATTAAACACTTGCTGTTTACACCCACAAAACATATGCTTCTAATAATAAGGGCTAAAAGATGCTCTGTTTAACATGATTTCTCTGCAAAGCTCAATTTAAATACTGTTTGATCGCTACAAAGCTAAAACTATTCCCCTTCCATGCCCTTCTGCTATCATGAACAAGCATGCTGAAACATTCATTGCACGGGGAATGCATTCACAGCACTACAGGGATTGTAGAGGGAAAGATAAATGCAGCAATGCTCAGAGACATCCTGGAGGAAAACCTGCTCCAGAGCGCTCCTGACCTCAGACTGGCTATAGTTATTTTTTTAGGGCATCTACATAAAGCACACAGCTTAGACCTCAAAGGAGTGGCTTTAAGAGTCTGATTAAAACTGGAGAGATCTGAAAATGATTGCACGGGTTTTTATGATGCAATCTGATGGAGCTAAGATGTACTGCAAATGAAATGAGCCAAACTAGGAAAAGACCGGTGTGCTAAGCCTGTGGCATCATTGTCTAAAGGACAGGGGGCTGTAACTGCTGCTGTAAAGAGTTTTACCATATTGACATAATGGAAGAAAGTTTAACACCATTTGGTATAATACAGTAACATAAATATGTTCATAAATGAATGTTACACCTTTTGCATGTCCCAAATTTCAATTATTTAATCTTTAAGACAGTTTCTTTGTTTGCATTCAGTTTTAGGGCTTAAATCTGCAGGTAGCAGGTTGCAATGGTTTCGCACTAGTTCTAGAAGAAGCATTTAACAGAAACAAGAGCTTAACACCAGTATGTTGCTGCATTATTATTGCCCTTCCTGTCAGTTACAGGTGGATTTTTTTTGTTGGACAGGAGAGGCTTTTCTGCTGGTCTTCTGGCCTAAACAGTCTTTACACCCTCTAATGCTGACATAAAACTCGCACTGGTGACATCATGATACTTTAGGAGATGTCGTAAAGTGAGGTGATCTTACTAATGGCTGGACACCCCTCGGCTCCCCACTGGAAAAATGATCTAGAAATAAGTAAAAATGTCTTAAATTAAGTGTATTTACCCTTATTTTGAGTAGGTAAATCAGATAGTTTGCCAATGAGATGAGTATTTTCACTCTTAGAATAAGATAATTAGATAATATGCCCTTGAAATAAGACAATTCAATTGTTTTTTCCTTATTTTAAATGTGATTTGTCTCGTTCCATTGGCAAAATGTCTCACTTTCCTCCTCAATTCAAGAATAAATGCACCTATTTTAAGAAATTATGTAGATTTAATTTTTTTACAGTGCCTGGATCCATTTTTTTATCCTTTCACTTTGAATATAATATAAACATGAAAAAATAACATTTGCATATCTAAAACGCTTTTCGAAGCCAGGCAGTGATCAGTGCATCTATATTTTGAGTTATCCTCTGAAAAATTGCCTTAATGATTTTACTGGTCTGAAAATAAATGAAAAGAAAATGTATAACCTGAAGATATTGCTTCTTTTTCAAAGAGAAATAAAATAAATGCCAGGTTTGATTAATAAATGCCAGCATTACGATATAAGTGTGTAATATTAAAACTGATGTGGATGCAATATTTTGTTAGGAAAATACATTTCACATGCAGCTCCCTTTAGAAAATCACAGACAGACATTTGGACTCCAGAGAACAGTGGTTATTATTCTCTGTGCTACCTTCTCAAAAACAGAGAACACATAATTACCTTTAAAAGAAAAGGAGGGCTTCTGCAGTTGTTTTTAGTGTTTTTTTATATTTGCTTCATTGAATATAAAATGTTACTTTAAGAACAAATCGTGTCCTGGTGAATTCATTATTTAGCTGTAGTTTAGTTAGCAATTATTGCTAATTAGGTTCTGAGCTCATGTTGAAAAGTCTGTTCAAGGTCAAAAAGAATAATGATAATAATTCAAGAAATGGATGAAAAGAATTGTTAACAGATTTAAACATTGAAAATCAGATGCCAGAGGTTGAAATATTCGCACTGAAAAGAGAAAAACCAACCTGGTCTCTTCTATTTTCACAACACTGAGATGTTTAGGTCGAATAAAAGAAAAGAGGAAAAAGGCTGTGATGATTTTTTTTTTCTCTAAATCTGGCCGCATGAACCAACAACATGAGGCCATCAGGCTTCGTTACCATGGGAACATATATAGATAGTTTAGCTATGTCTAGATATACAAATCGAACCTAATGGCTTAAGAAACAACATGAACTCTATGCAGTTACCTTTCTGTCACCTGTGATGGAAGGGTTGGATGTGGGGGAAGCAAAGAACTCTAGTAAATGAGCAGCCTGTACTCTGAGTTCATAAAGCAAAGCCTGGATTTGAGGTACAGCGAACATGGATGTGACAGCTCTGCTTATCAACAGCAGGATCTTATCTGACGCAATCTCCTCGTTTGCAGAGCTGCTGGAGAGAAGTCGCAGGAAGGAGGAAGAAATGAGAAGCCTTCAGGTCAGATTCGTGTATTTTCATTAATCTGTTTGTTTTACCCCCTTTCTACTTTAAGAGAGAGACAATACACTTTCCCTTTGTCTTTTCAGCATGTCAGCTGTTTGTTTTTGGAAGAATCCGATTTCTCTGATGCTGTTCCCGACATTATTGCACAGCTGTGAGGCTGGCAGTGTCCTCCAGGGCTTGCTTGAGCAAATAGCTAATTACTGCAGACACAAGGCCTTGGAGTTTAAAAGTCACTAAAGGCCTTGTCATTTTTTTTTTCTTCTCCACTTGGCAGGCCACCTACTCACCTAAGCCGGAGTGGACTGGCCCCCAGTGCTTCACAGGCGCTTTTACACCCTATTAAAATGCAAAGCAGATGTGTATACGCACATAAACACACTAAACGATGAAAGGATGATTTACATGTGAAGAGGCAGAAAACGGAAAGCACGAGGGACACGGACGAGTTAAAAAGAAGATGGTGATAAAGGGATGGGAGGGAAAAAAAAGGACCCTTGTTATAAACCATCAACACATTGCAGGCAGAGGGAGAGAGGCAGCCTGCTGCAGGGAGAAGCAGGTGTGCGGTTGAGTGGCAGATAAGAGGCAGAGCATCACTTATGCATCGTTAGCGAGGGAACATCAGTCAGGAGCTGGAGGAGAGGATGGAGCATTTTGTCTTTGTGAGCGTGATAAGAAGTCTGTTGTGTGCTACAGACTCTCCCTAGGCACGGCGTTTACTTTCCTTGTTATGTTAGAACACCCTATTCCTCTCTTCTTTCAGGGTTTGTTTTTTTTTTCACCATCACATGCATCAGTTGAGTTTCTTTCTTCCAACTCGTCCTTAGCTTTTACCTGGACCCACAAATTTGATTCTTTTTTTTTTTAACTCCACTCATGCACATTTAGGTTTAGTTTCCTCTTGAATCCTGATCTATTGTGTTTTATCCTTCTTTTAGGATCGTGTGTTGGATCTGGAGATGGTAAGCTTTGATCTATTGTAGGATAGTATCTTTGGAAGTTCAGTTGAGGATTTTGTTTTTTTATTAAATTATCTTTTTGAAATAAAATCATTTAAGCTGGTGAAAAGATGAAACTTTTCCATACTAGAATTATCCTTTTATTTATTTATTTTTTAAATCAGAGGATCTTCAGACAGTTTTTGAAGCTTATGTATAAACGTACAGGATGTTCTGTTGTGTATTTCTTAGGGGATTTCATGGTACTACTGTGCTTTCACCAGTAAGTAGGTTCATGCTGCAGACAAAATCAGTTTTAGCTCTGCATTCACAGTCACATACAGTAGAAACGCCATACAGCTTTATGAACATGCAAAAGTTGCACGTTATGTGCATACCTTTATTGCATTTTCATGGAAATGCATCAACACCAGTGAGCTTACTGTGCGTCTTACATGAAATCCTGACCTTTATACCTGTTGATCTATCTCCATCGAGTGAACTTCAAGCTTTTTTCTGCTAACTTTTCCAATGCATCATCTCATTTTAGTTTAATGCCGTGTTCCATTTGTCTTTCAACTTTCCAGTCAGATATTTCAACTATAACGCCCTTCAAAGCCTGAATTATGATATAAAAAGTCAGTACAAAGGCACCATACCCAATTTCTGCATTCATGATGGATGCTACTCGCATTAACAATAGTTAAACTGTCTTACCTTTAATGTTTGTAGCAGTTATTATGTGTTTGGTCTCAAGTTAAGTTGTTCTACTTTATTAGACGATATATTTTAATGCTGTCTTCTTGCAGAATACTTCCTAGAACAGTGTTTTTTATCATTGTTATGGTTTTAACAATCAGTAGTGGCCATGGAGAAAACAAGGGTCCACAAGCAGGAGCTGGAATGCATTTATCTCAGAGATTATGTTGCTCCAACTTGGAAGTTTCAAGTTCCAAAAAAAGATGGAGCAGACTATAAGCTCTTCAAATGTATTTTATTCTTAATGAAATGGGATTTTATTATCTAATTTTCTTATCAGAAAAAAAAAATTATCTTCTTAAAATGAAATCTCATAGACACTATTTGGGACCACAGTTGATTTTGTTTTATCATATTGCTAACATTAGAGACTAGGCTTAGGTTATTTTTCTCCTTACTTTTGAGATAGTGATGTTTTAGCCTCCTTTTCCTCCTCCCTTTTTAATAAATGTGTTTTACATGATGTCAGGATAGCTTATAGGGGTGTAAATCACATCCATCATGGGGATTTGATTCAGTATCGATTGCCTGACCCAACGATTCGATTACTTTCGATACTCAAGAATACAACACGATACGATTCGATTAATTGGTAAAAAAAATTTTTTTTTAACACCTTACAGGCTAGACAAGGTTTCAAATTTGAAATATATCAATGAAAGCTGTAGTATCGTTATGCATTTTTTTGAGAACAACAGCAAATAACAGAAGTAGAAAAGTTTCATCAAAAAATACTGCACATAATCAGTGCAATGAATACAACTCAATACCTCTGCTCCAGACGTCCCCGGCTCCTCCAAAGACGCTCCGCTGCACCTCTCGCAAATTGTAGCTGACCGCAAACAGTGCTGCAGACAGGAGGACTGCTTGTTTTGTTTTTATGACCGAAATTACGGAAAACAACTGGTGAAGTTTTAACCGCTAGAAGAGCGAGGTGCACGAGAACGCTGGGACCCTTTTTCCACCTGGATCTCCGCTCTTTTTGGCCCTCATGTCCCTCGGTCGTTGGACTTAACTCGCCCCCACTTCCTCGCCGCCTCTGCAGTATTCCACAGTGTGTAGCACAGACCATGCTTCAATATTGAGCATAATCAAAAATGTCTGTGTCAAGCTTACTGCGACACACTGCTGTAAGAGTATAACCAGGAAGCGAGGTAGGAGGGCAAAATAGGTTTAGCGCCACTGCTGCAGGGGAGGGAGAATTACGGCAAGGAGCAAATGGATAAAAATAGAACGAAGGGAAAAAAAACATGAATCGATACTCTTGCAGACGTATCGATTCATGTTCATGTCTCGACCTAATAGCTTAGGCTTGTTTACATCATTAACAGTTGATCTTCAACAACAGAGAGATCCATCTGGAGATCATCTGCATAGCAGTGGAAGGTTAGGTTGTGCTTGGCAGGAATAGATCGCACAGCGTCATGTAAAGGAAGAACAATAATGGACCCTGGATGGAGCCTTGGGGTACTCCATATAATTTGGGGGGGATAATAGTGGAGGATAAATCAGCCATCATTACAGGAAAAATTCTACTTGACAGGTACCATTCGAAACCATTTCAGTGCAGTGCCCTGAATACCAACGCTTTTGGTGTCACCAGCATCTCCATATCTCTCCAAATGTGCCAAATGCTTTTACTATGCTTTGCTTTACTATTTGACCCATATAATAACACTGAAGCATTTTGATGGCCACAAAATATAAAGCAAGTGTTTCCCACTTTTGCTCAGAATCAGTCTATATAACAAAATGTAATATTTTTACAGCTACGATTACATAAAAAATCTATAAAAAAAATTAGTGAAACTGCTGCCTTTTAAGCTAAAATAAGCGCCAGTGCCTTTTCTGAGCTGTATTTATTTATTTTTTTCAGCCTTAGGCATTGTAATAAAACAAAATCAGCGTCCAAAATGTAAAAAATATAGGACTGTTGTTATTACTCAGCTTGAAGCTGAGCCAGTAACACGGATCCCCTTTATATAACCTTGCTATGTGTAGGCTTGTTTGAAACCTTTTTCATTGGCTACAAAGCCCAACAGCCCACATGGTCTGAACCAATAACAGCACGACTCTATGAGGCTTAATATCATACATCACAGGCTGACAGGAAATTACCAGAAGTGAGATTTCAGCTACTGTATCTGGCTGTAAAGAAGCATACCAAACATCACTGGCTAACAACTGAGGGAATAAATATGAGAAAGTAAATATTAGCAAGATACTGAACATTAGCTATGATCAGCTAACTTTTCTGATTATGGGTGATTTTCTCATGATAGAATATTTTTATTACAAATATGCTGGATTACTTTTAATCTGTGGACCCTTATGGACGAATGGAGTATAAACAATTGAAGATTGGATTTATATAATGGCTTCTGGATGCCTTCAAAGCTATGTTGTTGTCGCTGCTTTGTCGTGTTTACATTTTGACATGGTACTATATCTGTGTTAATTGTGCTTTGGCGCTCGCTATGTCCATAAAATGAACTTGGCGCGTGGATTGCGGAGAATCTAAGCTTTCCAATGATGTCTAACATGTCTATATTGGTAAACATTTTAGCGGTGTAATTTTCATGCATTCTGAGTTATTAGTTGTAAACTCTTTAAAACGGGTCGCTGGTGACCTGGAGGGTTTCTAGAGGTTTAGTGTATTACATATGCACTAAAATGAGCCTGATTTCATGAGTATGTTATGCATTAATCAGCTGTGGAGCCCACTCTTGACCGCGGTCTCCCCTCTGCTACCTGTAAGCCTCTAAGAGAAATCCCCAATGAAGTTTGAACCTTTGTCTATTAAGATAAGAGGTGAGAAAGTAGAGCCCTGATTGGATAACCGCCAAAATATGTCACTTCCAGTAAGGCACAACCTTTGAGGGGGTCTATGGAAAGCTGGCCGGCAAACATACATAAGGATTTTTGACCGACAGTGGCCAGACAGCGAGGATGTTCTCCTCATGAGTCCAGAGGAAAAACTTAAAATTCAGTCAGAACAGCCATCTTGCCGTGGTTACCGGACTTTATCATTTCAGAGCATGATCAAACTATCCATTAATCAATAGATAGAGTTCTGTTTGAAAGTTTACATAACCTTCCTTTAAAGGCAGAGAAAGATCAGCTGCCAGTAAAATGAATCAAAAATGACAAAAGCGATAGTAAATAACACAATAAAAAAAACAGAAATCATGAGTTTGATTTTTAATATCATATTTATATAAATATAATTTAGTATCACTACCCATAGAGACTGACACGCCGTTTGAAATTATTGTTTTAGTCAACGATCAGAGGCTCTGTTAATCATTACAAGTCATGCTGATGGTGTCCAGAATTGAGCCTTGCTGACAGTTTGGTATTGATCCCACCATCCACACTATTAATGGCCTCCACCAACATCCTTAATCTGCAATTAGACGTCAGACAGAAATTCATTTGCACTAATTAAAGGTTGCATTGACTCATGCACTTTTAACTGCCCTAAAAATAACTAAATAAATGTCTGAACCTGTGTAAGACTCACTGACCATCAGTCATAGTTGTGTGCTATGCTTGTCAGCCTCCGCCTTTAGTTAGCTGCTTCAAAAAAGAGGAGATGTCTTGGACCTCCATACGCTCTCAAATTTTCTGCCATCAGCAGGGCACATCGACCCATTCCCCACTCAGCCTCGGCGCCGAGGATCACCCAGCAAATCTTACTAATATGTCAGCGTGCCATTCAGCATGACAGTCAGTGATGCCTCCTAACAACCAGCTCCTTTGCTGCGTAATCACTCCAAACCCTGAGTGGAGACAGGACAGCTTCTGAAACTAACTGCGGGGAATGACAGTGCAGCTAGATTACTCTCCTGATGGAGAAATAAGTTTGTGCTGAGTAAGTTGAGACCAAAATCCTTGATTGCATTTTGAATCGATCAGGCAGCGTGCATTCTATCAAACGCACTATGTAGTTATTACTGCAAGTTTGGTGTACGGCTGAGTTTCTGAAAAAAATAGAAAATATTCTGCAGCAGTTTCATTTAAGATAAAAATTATGGCTATGGAAAAATATTTCTCTGAATATGAATTAGTCAGATGCCAATGTTTTAGTGGAATATCTTTACCATGAGGCTTTTATTTGAAATTTAAAGTGCCTTTATCATGCAAAATTATTATTTTTGTAGCTTTTAACTGTTTTATAA